>NC_056728.1:1485356868-1485434368 GCF_019279795.1 Protopterus annectens | reverse complement strand
TCTGTTCAATAGGCAAACTAGGAACTTTGGTATCTCTGATAGGTTTGGTTTTATTAGTAATTTATATATACAGTTACAGATGTAGACTTGTTTTTGTTTTTTTTATTTACTAGTTTTAATAGTTTAGTTTGTGGAAAAGAAGTGTTAAAAAGGTGGAATTTTAAGATAGTGTTGGAGGAATGCATTAGGGTCATATATGCAATGAAATTAATATGGTGGATAAATGTGCCATATTATATTGTAGACATCTTTTCAAATACACTGAATAGATAATTGTAATCTATAATCTATTAATATAAATGGAATAAATAATGGCAACAAAAGAAAATCATTAATGAGATAGCTAAAATTAAATAGAGGGACATTATATTCTTGCAAGATACTCACTTGATTGACATACCAATCCAATACAATACAAATTATATACAATATATAAATATAGTAGGTTATGAAATGGTATCATCTGATTATTTTAAATAAAAGAGTAGTGGAACTGTTATACTTTGGAAAAAATCTACTGTAATGCATAAGGTCATGGAATCCATTAATGATCTCAAAGGGATTTATATATTTGTAGTAATTAAATATAATATCAAACTGTATACACTAGCTATTTTTTACTGAATCCTTGGAATAGGTGCAAGAGTGGCTAAAGATCATTTAATCATATTATAAAGTCATTGGAAGGGTAGCTTAATTTTAGTAGATTTTAACTGCATAGCTAGTATAGAATATATAAGTGAACAGAAGAAAACTACAATTCTGACATCAGCTAAAGCACTACATATATTGATTAGTAATAATAATAATTTAGTTGATTTGAGAGTAAAAGCAGTTAGTGGTCTTCACTCATTCTTAAACCAATGGGACACAAACTAGAATTGATAGGATTTATGCTACTTCAGATTTGCTTAATAAAGTGAATTGTTTTAAAATCATTCCTTGTCCTTTGTTTAATCATAATCCACTAAGTATTAATATATTAATAGCTATAAGGAAAATTCAAATGATTTATAGAATCCCAGTATATATGATGACATTAAATAAATTTAAGAATTACCTTAAGGAACAAATTAAGTTTTTTTTTCTTTGAATGATAATGGTCAGGTTAGTAAAGTCATATTATGGGATTCCATAAAAATGCATATTAAAGATAGAATGGTAAGATGGGCTAGTAATAAAATGAAAGAGTGGGATAAAGCGTTGTTATAAATACAAGCTGAAATACACAAAGCAAGGTTGAAACAAAAAACAAAGAGATTAGATAATACTGAAGTCATTAAAAATTAATGGCAAAATATCAATCAGTTTTAATGCATAAAGTGAAATATCTTTAGAAAAAAATCTCACAGTTATGCAATGACTTTAAAAAATCTACAAAGATTAGCTAATAGAAGTAAGATGTTAACCAAAAAGGCACAAATCAATAATATCCAAAATCCTCACACTAATAAAATTACTTCAGGCATAGAGGAAATGCTTAATATTTTTTTAAAATTCCATGAGGATTTTAATACAGGTAAAATAATAATAATAATACTGATGATTACAAAATGTATAAGTCTTTAAAGAAACAGTTTACTTATAAACTTAATGACCAGCAAACATCTCTGTTGAAAAATCCTATTACCCTAACAGATGTTATAGGACCTTTAAAAAAAAGGGAAAATAGTAAAGCTCCAGAGTCAGATGGTTTAATTATGGAATTATATAGACTACTTCCTCTAAATATTTTCAAGTTACTGAGTGATGTTTTCCAGATAATTCATACTGACAAAATAATTCCTCCCTCATGGCAAATTTTCTATAATGTTACCTATACTTAAACAAGGAAAGGATAATAAATTAATTTCCTTATATCACCCTATTTTATTACTAAATGTAGACTATAAAATGCTTACTTTTATATTTGCTGCAAGATTAAGAGATATAGTAGATACATTAATTAATAACTATCAAACAGGATTCACAGTCATTAGATTAACATACGCTAATATAAAAAGGGGATTAACTATCTTAGATTTAGCAAAAAGAATGAAAAAGAAATTGCCCTAATTAGGTTAGATATGGAGGACCTTTTGATTATGTAATTTGGAATGACATGTTTAAAACTTTAGAAGTGTTTGCATTTCGAGAACAATTTCTCAGAATATTAAATATCCTTTATAGATATTCCAAAGCATATGTTAAAATGGGATCTTACATTT
Source organism: Protopterus annectens (assembly GCF_019279795.1). Taxonomy (NCBI): domain Eukaryota; kingdom Metazoa; phylum Chordata; order Ceratodontiformes; family Protopteridae; genus Protopterus; species Protopterus annectens. The sequence goes on along the minus strand of NC_056728.1, from coordinate 1,485,432,161 downwards.
CTCAGGGATTCACTTTAAACAAAGGCACAAAGCATGCGTGGCCCTTGCCCCTCTATTATGTGCATTAGTTATTGAAACCTTTCAATAATAGTATAACAAGCAATGAAAAAAATGATGGATTCCTAAGTAACAAGGACTGTCACTCTAAAATAAAGCTTTTGCAGATGATATTGAATTATCCAATTGAAAAAATAGATGAGGTAATTCAAAGTTTCTAGAAGTATCTCTGCTGACATTTAATAATAATGAAACTGAAATTTAGTGGTAAACCAATAACTATATAGTAAGTTTAAAGATAAATATAAATATAATTAGTAAGAAAAAAGAACTAAAATATTTAGGATTAAAAATCTATCAAGATGTAAGATTATTAGACAAAAATAATTGAAGATATATATATATATATTGCATTCAATAGCTTTATTCCTATGGAAGCCTAAAAAGCTGAGAGTTGCTTATAGAAATCATATAAGATTATAGGAGTGTGGTGGCATTACCCTCCAAGATGTTGAATCTTATTCTATTGCTGCAAATTTTAACTGTTATATTCTGGACAGACTCAACTTATACTAGTCATTGCAAAACCATTCAGAAGCAGATTGTACTAAATTCCTATAAGTTTATCAAATATGATAAATTAGAAACATGTAACAATCCTTTCATCTGGTTAATAAAATTTACCTTAGAAGGAAATTCGTTTAGTCTTTAGACTCTGTATATATGAAATCAATTCTTAAACTGTGAAGGAATATGTTTTTTAAAACTCCATTAATATCAAAATGGAATTTGTTTGTGCTTTCTCATTGCACATACCTCTGGATTTAAGGAACTTCAGAACAATGTTAAACTAATCTAACTTAAAAGAAATGAATTACTCTTATGGTCTGACTGCTTTGAAAAGGGAAAAGCTAAGTTGGCAGAATATTTAATGAAATGTTATAAGTTGGACAGATCTGTTAAACACTTAATATTATTCAACTTAAATTAAATTTATAGATATTATGAGTGAAGAGGAACAGAACATTATTCATCCATTATATGATTATATGAATGCTATGATCAAAGGTAAATTGACCTACAAAGGAAGCTTGCCAAAGTTATATAAGTTAATTATAGATAATAATATGGATGCAAAATTCTGGAACTTTTTACATAGTAGTGGACTGTATGACTCAGTAGATGGTAAGAATAAAACTTTGTTACTTAAATCAGTTAGTCAAACTTCTTCAAGTTTATACTGAAAAAGTGTTATTTGGACATATATGAATAGAATGTTTTTTACTCCCCATAAAATCTCTACGTTTAGTAAACTGACTTTATTTAGTTTCTTTGAGATGTAGTAAAGATGTAAAAGTGATTGGGTATACAAGTTTATGGATTATGGGAAAATGTAATGTATATTGGGAAGAGAAACATATATTTTAAGGGTTTGAGGTCTGATAACTGCTCTTTAACTAGATCAGTAATACTAATGAATGTCCCACTTCCTTTATCTGTAAAAGCCAAACAACAAAAAATAGTTTGCAGTTTTTTGGCAGTTGCTAGAAAAGTTAATAAAAATGGAAATAAAACTAATTTCCTAAGTTCAAAGAATTTTTAAATTTAACAACAATAATATGTAAAACTGAAAAAGTCAGATTAGGATCTGTAAATCATGCTAAGACTTTTAGTGGTGGGATAGCCTTGAAATGCTGCTATTGAAATATCAGGACTCTTAATTTATTAATTGTATAAGAATACCTTGATGATTCAAAGAATTCCTAACATTGTATAATTGTATGTGATATTAAATTTCTTCCTTACTGTCTATATAGGTTCATAGGTGTGTACTAGGCTAATGGCACTGGGGACTTTACAAGCCTAGCCATAAGATTACCCTGGCATAGTGCCACCTGACCTTAGTTCCCAGTGCCTCTGCCAAGTAGAGTCACTGGAGTTATCCCCAGGGTGAATTTTCTGTTTCCCATCCACTCATCAAGATTTCTCTTGATTCAGGTCAGTGAGGTGCTCTGCTTGACATGTATGGGAATTCTGTTCCATAGCATGGGCAGTCTCTGGGTTATGAACCTGTCCCTCCAGCATGTTCTGTTAATTGTGGTAATGAGGTTGAGGTCTCTGGAGCATATGGTGCAGAGGGATTGGGATTTCTTTACATGTAGCATTTCTAACAGAGCTGGGTCAGACATGGCTTTGTAAGTCAAGCAGAGATAAGTAGGTGATATGAAACAGAGAATAATGGGAGTTTTTTTAGTCTGTCCATATAGGACAAGTGTTTAAGCCCTAGGATCCTCTTTGTGAATTACATTTGCGGTCTCTCCAGTTGTTGCTGGTGTCTAGTGAGGTACCTGACAAATGGGGCATTGTACTCAATGACTAGCCTAATGAGGGAAGAGTAGAGGGAGACAATGACCTCTTTCTAAAACCCTTAATAATGAGATGTGCCTCACAGAAGGACTTTCTGACCACAGTGGCAATGTGGTGATCAAAAGAGAGGTTGATGTCAACCTGTGTTCTCAGATCTCTTATAACACCTGCTGTATTCAGTGGACTACCATCAATATGGTAATTCATGGGAACCAGGTTTTTCCCAAAGGGGATCTCAACACATTTTTTGGCATTGAGCTTAATGCCATGGTTCTGGCACCAGCCGTTAGTCTCAGTGAGGCCATTCTGTAGGATGTCAACATCACTTGGGGAGTTAGTAATAGCTCCTACCTTGCAATTGTCTGTGAACATGGTCAGTCAGATTCCCTTCATGTTGGCCTGGACTTCAGAGAAGTAGATACTAAACAATAGAGGAACCAGGACCGAACCCTGTGGGACTCAACTCATGACTAGTTGGCAGTCTGGCTTGAAGTTAGCTATTTTCAAACTGTGGTTTCTATCTGTGGGCCAGTTTAAAACCCACCTAGTGATATAGGGGTTGATGCCAAGCTTAGTGAGTTTTTCTATGATTCCTGAGTGGGAAATGGTATCAAAAGCCTTGGCCAGATCAAGGTAGGCTGTATGAACAACCTTGCCTTCATCCACAGCTCTGCTGACTGACTCAAAGAAGTTGACCAAGTTGAGCAGGCATGATGCACCCTTCATGAAAACAAACTGTGTGGGATCCAGAGTTTGGGGATTCCATATATACTTGTTTATTAGGTTCATGCTGATGCATTCCATAGCTTTGCTTATCAGACTTATCAGGCTAATGGGGCGATAGTTCTCAGGGTTTGTAGTCACTCCTCCTTTGTGGAGAGGGATGAGTGTAGCAGTGCACCATTCAGTAGGGACACAACCTGAGGTGAGGTTGTTACTGAACAGGGCACACGGGTAAGGTGCCAGTTCACTCTGTAGTTCATGTAGAACACAACCAGGGATATTGTCAAGTCCCATAGAAGCTGCATTCTTGGCCTTGGACAGTGCAGTTTTAACCTGTGCAGCAGTAATACTGGGTGCCTGGCAATCTACTAGTATTGTTATTGGTACTTTGGGGAGGAAGAGAGGGGTAAAGTTGGCACTGAATCTGTTGACCAGTATACTGTCGATATCTGTGGGCTCGGTATAGGAGGTACCATTGTGCAGTAGCTCAGATCAAATCTGGGTATTGCCTTGGAGATTCTTTACATAACTATAGAAGGCCTTGTGGTTGTCTTTACTATCTGCTGCAACTCTGTTTTCATAGCTAGCTTTAGAGGATTTGATGAGGGATTTCAACTTTTTGTTGAGGCTGATAAGGGAGTTTTTCCAGTCTTGGGACTTCACCTTATTCCACATCAGTTTCCTCCTTCTGTTGTAGAGTTGGTTCATGGCAGTGGACCACCAGATTGGATTCCTTTTATTGGAGGAGAGCGTCGTTGTTCTATTGGGTATGGCGAGATCCATGCATTTGTGTACGTACTCGTACAGTGCATTGGTGTATGATTCTGTGGTCACGCAACTATATTCCATTTGCATGAGTACTGTGAAGTTAGCCATCTCTGTTTTTAGGAGCCCAAAGATAGCTTTGCAGAAGTTTTTCATGGTGGTTACCTTTGTGCGGGGGGGGGGGGGGTGCAAGGCATGTGAATTTCCAAGGTGATTATTTTGTGGTCAGATCTAACCAGGAAGGAGCTGTCTACTGGTGTAGAGCAATGGTTGCCCACGTTAGTAATGACCAGGTCAAGAATGTTGCTACCTCTAGTGGGGGTAAGAATAAGCTGGTCCAGGGCATTGGAATTAATGAACTCCAGGAAACATTGGGCAAGTGTATTGGTACATGAGTAGTTTACCCAATTAATGGAGGGTAGTTGAAGTCACCTAGAAAGAGAGTGTTAGGTTGGACCCTAATATTCTCCAGGGTGCTTAAGAACGTGGAGTGCGAGTCTTGGGATATGGTTGGGGACCTATAGCAGGCTACGACCTGAATAGCTGTCTTACCCAATGTTAGCTGTACTTGAAGTATCTCTGATGCATTATGTTGGGCTAACAGTCTGGAGGTGTACATATCCTTTATGAATATGGAAATACTGCCACCTTTGGAGCTTCAGTCCAAGTTCTCGGGCTGAAAGGTGTGGAATGAGTTATAGCCTGGTAGTACAGGGTTGCTTAGTGCTGCCTTGAACTCTGTTACAGCACAAACGTCGATGTTCTCCATTTTAAGGTGTGCTTCGAGTGACTGCATTTTGAGATTTAGATGTCTAGCATTGAGCAGCATGACCCTCAGATTGCATTTGTTTGTAGCTGTTATGGTGGTAAATTGGTCATTGCAACACTGCCTAAAAAAGGCACTATAGGAGTGGCAAGAGCCTTGGCCAGTATCCGGAAGCCCAGGAGTGACAGATGCAGGCCATCTCTGGCAAAGCATCGAGGTCTGTCAGTCATGTCATCCCAGGCAGACAGATACTGGATTCCCCTTAGAATGACACCAGAAGCTTAGCCAATTGTTGAAATCAATCATTTTCTGCTTCAGTTCTCAGCTAGAGCGTCTTCTGTGTGGAGACATGCATGAATGGGTGTACCTTCATTGAAGGTTGTGCATCAGGGCTGGCAACTCGGCACGTAAAAATCTACTGCCAATCATTAGTGGACCGGAGTTCCACTGTGGCGACCCCTAACCGGGAAAATCCGAAAGACACAACAACAACTGTGGTATCATTCTGGGTGAGGTTTTTTTTGTTTGTTTTTGTTAATCTCTCCCTCTTTCTTCCTCTTTCTCTCCCTCTCTCAGACAATACTCTCATAAAAGGCTTCTAATTGCTAGCATCATTTAACATCAACTTGTAAGATTTATCCATCCCAGAATAAACAGTTCAATGCACCTGAACTCTTTAGATGTTCCAAACTGCCCATTACTGATTCTGCATCTCATCTTCCAGTAATTAGGCCTGTGTTATTGAAATTCTCATTGCCTGGAAGTTTTTTTTTTCTCAACATCATCCTTCTGTGCTATTTGGTAAGGATATTCAAATTTCCCTGCTACCAAACAATTAATTCCCTCTATAGCCTTTATGATAAATTCCAGCTTCCTTTCACATTTTCTTAATCTCTTCTGCAAAAGCAGATGTAAATTTAACAAATGGGACTACTTATACCACAAAGTTAAACAGGATCTCTTTATTCAGTACATCGTTGTGGAGCTACTCATTGTCTTTCAATATTTTGTCTGCCATGACCTGCCTTCAAGTTTGCACTGACTAAACTCAAAATGATAGTGAAGATAGCACTCAGTCAGTAAAGAAAGTATATCCTATAACCTGTAGCTTCAAAAGAAATCTTCATACTTTGCTTCATACTTTCTTAAAATAAAGAGAACAATGTTTACAAGCGTAAGCATGCAGCTGGTTGAAAATACAAGAAGACTGGCGCAAAATTCTATTTCTGAAGTTAAGACTACACCTTGGGGAAAAGTAGTTGATAGGTTTCTAAAAATGACACAAAACCCCTTCAGAATGCTGAAATATGGCCTACTTACTTTCCATTTTAATGTCCTAATTGATTTTCATTTGCTGTGCCATTGGTTGGCTTCAGCTGACTCAGTTCTCAACAAACCACCTACCACATACCATCAAATTATTTAGATGTAAAATTAACAATATTGTGCTCTTCTTCCAATAGTAAGCTTAGCACATCCCTCTGGCTACTTACTTAATAGTAGTATGGATCTCACAGTAGTTGTTAACCTTCATCATTAAACACTGTACATTGCTTGCATGTTTGCCCTTCATGAAAAAGTCAGCTGAGTCTTTATTGATCTGGAAATATTATTTTAAATATCTCTCCACTATTATGTAAATGAGAAGGAAATTTTAAAACCTTCTCAATTAAGTCATTGTTCAGTAGATGCAGTATAAGCAACAGTATTATATTTGAAAGGTGTAAGAAATGTTAAATGTCTCTAAAATTGATCTCAAAAATGAAATCACATGTAGTAGTGGAATCTTCCTCAGATGAACAAATTAAAAATTATGCCAATACTATTTTTCTTTCAATTGCTTTCCTCTTGCTGTTAAAATATTGTGCTTGATTAGATTTGACCATTGCCTATTTTTGCAGCCGGACTGCATTTTATATAAGAGAATGAAGGTGACTTGAACTAGAGATCACAAAGCAGTATTCCAATATATGATACAGTGCAAGCACCTTAATTTCTAACAGGCAAGAGTAAAATTTTAGGTTTTGAACTTACTGAGGTATAATACTCAAATCAACTTTGAAGCTTCATGTACTGTATGTTACTTTTTCTTTGAATAATTATTAATCATTGTACCAGGAGTAGATATTGGTATTCAAATCAAGAATCTACCGCACAACTAAAGATGTTCTATAGAAAAGAGGACTAGGTTGTAAGCATCTTACATCCAAAAGATGTTTTTGAATAATTAATTTTACATCATTAAGTCGTATAAATAAACTCAGTGGTACCTGCCAAAGAAGATTTTTCGTTTTTTTTTCTTTTAATTTCAACTTCAATTTCCAAAAAGAACATTGTTAATAATATTTTATAGTCAGTAGTAGATTGAACACAAAAAACAAACCCCACTAGTGGAATCTTTACATTAAAAGGGTATATAACAACATAAAGAAGTCATAGCCAAAATAAAAAAGAGTAACTCTCACAGAGGCAAGAGCTCTATAATGCAACTAAACTTGAAAGTAGAAGTTCTAATAAAATCCAGCAAGGCCAATTACACAGTCAGGATAGCCTCCTAGGATAAAGACAGTCACAAATGCCTCTTCAGCTGTGTCAGGATCTTAAATGTAACACTTATCAGTGTGTGAACTGGTGGTAAATGGCACAAACTTCCCTGACCAGCATGACATAGTAAATCTTCTTTCTGACATTTTAGCTCTTACTCCCCCCCACTCCCCCCCAGTACTTTTGTGAAATCCCTTCTAGCATATCTCCCAACTATCAACAGGGAGCAGGTCGTGGCGGCACTCACTATGATCAAAAGCAGCACTACTTCAATGGGCTCTGAAAATATTCCTGGTTGTCTCCTAAATAGCCTAAAACAAGACCTAGCAGGACCACATGAGGCATTCTTCAACTACAACCTTAAAACAAGTTATGTGCCAGGTGAATTGAGACTGCAATAGTTATCTCTCTTCATAAGGGTGAACCATCAACTGACCCTAAGAACAAAAGACCCGTCAGTCTTGACAAGTCTGATATGCAGAGCCATTGAAGGAATTATCATGGAAATGATCAAGAAGGATAATGTTAATTTACAGATACTAGACCCATCCCAGTTTGGGTTTGTTAAAGGAAGATCTTGCCTACTCAACCTGGTAGACCTCTTAAAGGGAGTAACATGCCTATCAATGAGAGGACAATGACTCATACCACCTACGTTGACCTGAGAAAACCCCAATCAGGTATTGTTGAAAACTGTAAGAACTAGGCATACATCCCTACATAAGTTACTGGATTTATAGGTGGCTTACAGATTGGACACAAGAAGCTGGCATCAGTGAGATCACCTTCAGCACAAGACGAGTCACCAGCATATTCACCACAAGACGAGTCACCAGCATAGTGCCACCGGACTCCATGTTGCACCTACTCCTGTTTGGCATCTACTTCTTCAAAGTCAAGGCTAATATCAAAGGTCTTTGGCTCACTAAGTTTGCAGATGTCTATAAATTGGGAGCTATCATACATTTCTTCCATGATAGTAACATGTTACAAGAGGGTATAACACAAACCAATGACTGTGCCAAAGCCACTGAATAAAATTCAATGCAAAAAATGTATTATAGTGCTTTTAGAGAAATCATCCACCCAAGCTAACTACTCCAGCAATAAAATATCCCTAAGAGTTGACCCAGTAGTTAAGTATCCAGGAACATAAGTAGACATTAATCTGGCCATCGACCAACATGTAGCCAAGAGAATAAGAAACTCATTATATGTCACCCTACTCATAAACAAGCTATAGCATCCAGGAACAAGGAAGTTATACAACTGTACACAGCTCCTATCAGACCCATCTTAAAGAACAAAACCCCTTTTGTCGTGTTCATAACCAGGCACTTGAAGCAGTTGGAACACCCTCAAAGGTTCCTCATGAGGAGAATCCATGGTGAGAATACTCTGTCCAACATAGATTACCTTTAGGCCATATCTCTGTATTCAGTCTCCTACAGAATACTGAGAGGCAATTGATGCTTAGCATATAAGACATTCTCAGATCTAGCATGGATCTTTTGCACATCTGCAAAACAGACAGCACCAGAAACTCTAAATCCAAGGACCTGAACTTTACCTGTGACATAAACAGAATATGCTGCACAGTCCAAAATGTTTCTCAAAGGATCCCATTGCTAAGGAATAAGCACCCCATCTACATGAAGCAGAGTTTATCCCTGACCTTATTAAAAACAAACCTTGATCACTGGATTGGAAATAGCAAATTCATCTCTGTCCTGGCCCCCATGTCTCTGATGTATAGTAAGTAAAATAACCTCCAACTAACACCCCCCATAACTCTTTGCTATCTTTTTACTAACATACCCCACCATGTAGGTGTCTAAAGAACTTGGGGACGGAACTGGATTGAGTTGCATGGTTAAGCTAGTAAAGACCCTGGTAGCCATTAGCATTGTATAAATCTATGAATCTGCCCATTAGCATTAATTTAGTTATTGTTGCCTGATTTACAGAAACTGTCTTAGCAAGAAATATATGAGAGAAAAGATTTAGTCCAGGAAAAGGTGACAGTCCATCACAGAATGTATACACACACACACACACACACACACACACACACACACACACACACACACACACACACACACACACACATACACACACACACACACATACACACACACACACACACACACACACACACACACACACACACACACACACACACACACACACACACACACACACACACACACACACACATACACATACACACACACACATACACACACACACACACACACACACACACACACACACACACACACACACACACACACATACATACATACACACACATACACACTGCTAACGCAGGTGGAAACAATTTGGATAATTTTTATTTCATTGCCATTGTCAATGAGGATTGGAAGGAAACCAGTTCCACAAGCAACATTCCAAACAAAAGCAAATATGACATGCCAAATCAAAATAAAAGCCACCCCAACTAGGAACAAAGTAGATAACTGACCACTGAGAGCCAATGCTGCTAGTCATTGTAGTACTGCAGTTACAGTATCCAACCAGGTAAATGAAAAACCTTATCAACTTATCAAAAGTTTAAACCAAAGCGAGTAACAGTCTTATGGATACAAATATTTAATACTGTAAGCACTATGGATTATCTACCAACTTGCAGCTAGATTGGCTTTATACATAGATTGAATAATTATACTAATATTTCAGTCTTCTATTTGCATCCCAGGTAATGGGTTCCTGTTACGTGATCGCAGACGCATTTTGTCGCATGTGTCTTGATCGAACATAAAAGAACAAAAAGGTAAAATAGTGAAGCAGATTTTAAGCAAATTCTTTCCCTGGGAAAGAATTTGCTTGGCCGCTTTCCTTTACTTTGCCATTTTCGCCATTGTAGTGCGATCTCGGAGTTGGTATATTTAAGTAGGGGGGTGTGGGCCACAGCCCCCCATGTCAGGGGGTGTAGTGGGCAAAGCCCCCCACTTTATGTAATGTTTTAAAGTTTTTTTTTTTTTTTTGGAAAATCACTGTTCTGAGGTTTCGACATTGTAAGCTTTTGCTTACATGGGGGCCGATTAATTATCATTTGCTTTTGTAAGCATGCAATAATATAATATAGACCTCAGGTAACAATCATTATGGTGCTAGACTGTCTGCTGCCTACAAGAAAGATTTGGACAAGAAATATAAAATAAAGCAGCACATGTACAAAGAATGTTTGCTGTTTAATTGAGAATTGGAGTATTTCTCTAACACTAGACAAAGCAGTAATGTCTAACATCAAAAGATTATAAAGTGCTTTCTCAATTGCTGAGTTTTTCAGATCACAAGTAATCGTTTCATGCTTTTTAATGCATTTCTGTATATACAGGAAAACTTAGATGACTTTAATGCAGAGATTTTCTGTTATTATAAATAAAAGCTTCTAGCTTACATTAGAGTAGAGCTACCTTTGTGTAATGATTAACAGCCTGCAGGCAGTGACTGCCTTCCTACTGATTCTCCTGTATTACTAAGTTAAGTACGGTAATGGAACACTGAAATGGCCTTGGAGATCCAGGGGTCTGACAAACATTTCCTGTGTACTTACATCACATTGAGAAATATTGAATTTTTCTCTTTTCTAAACTTCCAGTCTTTTGACAGCACGGAGAGAACATTGATTTGAAGACTCTTAGAATGATGGCATATTCATTATGAAATCAAACTCTGACTGCCGTTTTTTCAGTAAACTGCCAAGGTAAAACTTGCAGTTTTACACATACAGAGTTAAATGTTTTGATTTGCAGACAATTATGAATACAATATACCTGTTCTTTCTATGAAAAATGACAGCATCACTAAAGTATTCCTCAACTTATAAACTGAAAATGCATGTCTAGGCTTTGGAATATTACATTTTGTACAATGCATATATTATGTTTATAATTCTTTTTCAGCCCATAGCTTTGATTTCAAATGCAACAGTGTTATATTTTGAGATATTCTTTTTTTTTATTTTATTTTTGTATCTTGACCCAGTGCATTTAGTTTAAATTTCTTAACATTCTCAACTTTTTGACAACAACAAATAGCTTTCTGTTGAACAATCTTTAAACTAAGGCAGCATCAAGTTGACCCCCAAAGCCTGCTCTATCAAATAAAACACACTAACGTAGTAACTCAGGAAGGCTAATGTGACCATTTGATTTGTAGCCTGATACATTTGAAACATCTGCAACTCTGAAGATAATAACTCCAGATAAACTTATTCATAAACAGTGGTAAACTACTATCTCAGGCCAAAGTATATCAGTTAGGTCATCTTATACCAGGCAGCATAATAGACCACTCATACCAGATTGCTTGTCCAAGCTCCTGACCCAAGTGGTATATCCACAGTGTTGTCTCAGATAACCAAGTGAAGCACTTCAGTGCAGCGTTGCAGATTGCTTACTCACCCCTTCATGATTACTGACCAACATGTTCAGAAAAGGAGAAGAGTAGATGAAAGGGCAGATAGCCAACCAGCCGCTGCCCATCAGGTTGGAAGCTTTGCAACTTGTTTCCATTACTGACCGTTGTAACTAAAATAAGCAAAGTGTCTGGCTTCTGATAGGGGTGAAAAGTTGAAAATGGGATCACAAAAAAAAAAAACGATGAACAAGACATCTGATATACTGCGTGGACTTCCTCAGTACAATAATTTGCTGGTTTGCTTGAAAATTTAATTTAATTTAATTTAAGGAATTAGACATATTCAGTCACTAGGTATTGAAGCCTGGCCACCTTTTTATAATTTGCTTAAGTGATTTATTTTCTTTTCTTTTTTTTTGTCTATTTTATAAAAACAATCCTAAAACCATTAAACAAGAATGATAAGTATAAACTAAACAAACTGAAATCAATTACAGACAAGAGAACGCCATTGCCACAAAACTAATCTGGATCTCTGGGTTAAAATTCCCAATGTCTATCAAAAGTAAAGCCCAAGAATGGGACTGCCCTGAGTACTTAGTTTATAAATGTCTATGTAGACTCCAAAACTGCCAGTTTCAATGTTCTGTCCTAAATCACCCTTGGTAATTTCATTACCTATAGTGCCAACCGCATCGGTTTGCCTCTTTAAAATACATGAAAAATAAAATGTTGAATGCTTTTCATCCTAGGAGATCATTGCTAGTGCAATTCCTAAATGCCAAATCATAGGCCACTGATGCATCTCTCCAGTACAGCGAAAGCAACAGCTCACTGACCCCAAACACTCCTGTATAAAGCCAACTTAGCAAAGTAGCCCTACAGAATATGTATAGTAATTAATGACACTGAATGAGCTCATGTCACAATGGTGTCATGCTCCTGCCAAATGGCCATCTAGAATCCCTGAGTAACCCCTTTCAATTACCTGCTAATAATACAATACTTTGAATAATCTGGTAAGTCTCATCAATACAGCTAACCAACTGAGAGTTGATGACAGATTTCTTATCTTCTTGGTTGCTTCATTCAGTATATACCTAGACATATAATAGATGACAAGGGAAGGAGATTAGCTCCTCTCATAACATGGGAAACTACTGCAAAATATCCAAAAAAGATGAGAGTCAGCTCATAGACATTCTCTGTGCAAACTGCCAAGGAACTGCTTAACAAAAATCATCACTCTTTACCAGTCACCCCGAAGTTACAGAGGTAGTTCTCCTGAGAAGCTAGAGCCACTTGGCAAAACTGAGATATCTGAATGTCAAAAAGACTATCAGCTAGATTGTGGTTTACAGGGAAACAAGAAACCCAATAGTCAGAGCACTTACTTGAACCTCACAACATTTAGGACTAAATGTACTTACAGACTGCAACTACAGTGACCAAGAGAAAATTGTTAATTAAAAAAAGCCAGAAATGCCTGACAAAAGCGTGACTAAAGCAAAAGTGATAACCAAATAATAGAAAGATAATTAGCACCACAGCTGAACATAGGAGGATGAAGCCCAATCCTTTAAGGAATGGAACACAGGATCCCATGCGATTATCCTCAGAGTTGGAACAGTTAAACACAAAATAAAAGATAAATAACATTATGCATGGAAATTCCTTGACTAACCCATAATATGATACAAACAAGGAAAATGCCATGTAAGACCAGCTAAAATATAACTACCACTCCAGATACAATATTGTGATATACCTCTGCAAAGACACATCTGTAAAGTAATGTTGTGCAGACCTGAGCACATCTATAAATTCTGATGTTATTGAGAGTTTGGCTTTTCAGATTAAAGTAGCATTAGACTTATATATGCTTGTTCTGGTCACATACAGTACCTTCAGAAAGGGGCCATTTCCAGTGATTGCAGAGATGACCCCCAAATGTTAGATGTCCTGTATTATTTAGCTTTGCAGTAGAGCTTCACATATGTAGAAGGATTTTCTAACCACCGTAGAGATATAATGATTAAAGAACATTCTGTTATCAACATATGTACACAAATCCCTTGTGACTGTGTCAAATTTAAATGAAGTGTTATCAAGGCATAAAATAGAATAAAATATAAACTGTGGCCAAAAGTTGGTTCAACACAACAAACAAAATGTCAGAAGAAAAAAAGAACCCACTAACACAGCTGTCCGGCATATAATAGTTTATCCGACTTGCTGCTTTTGTAACTTTTGAGAGTATTTGAATCTATGTTTTTAGTTTGTTTTATGATCTGATAAAGGGCACCCAGACTGAATGTGCTTATCAGTAAATGATTATATGTTGGACAGCTTTGTTAATCTTTGTTAATCATTTCTTCTGCTTTTCATGTGTTGTCAAGGGATTTTTGGCTAACCAAGTCTACTGTTGCTGATGATCACAAACTAAGGGCAGATATCAACTCTCACTCTGATCCCCAGATTCTCCAGCTAGGGCTGAACCATACAGATGGTAGTGTATTAATCATGGACTTACCCTGCGACAACTAAAAATACAGCATAGTTTTGCCTGGTAGATCTAGCATTACTGCTGCTTGCCATCTAGATAACATTCCACTTAAATCTGTCACAGTTATCAGGGACTTGGATATATATGTAGATAACAGGCTGTTCTTTGACCAACATGTTTCTATGGTGGTTAGAGAATCCTTCTACCTTGCAGACATTGTCCTTGATGGCATCCTCTCATGGACCAAAGAAATTGTAATCACACAATATTCATACTTTACTAGGCCCACCACTGAATATAATGCATCCTTCAGTGTGTACTTTACCAAGCACCTAAACCAGTTTGACACACCTCATTGTTTTATCATCAAATAGATCTCAGGTCTCAGTACTCTTAGTTCCTCTGATAGACTAAGAGCTATGTTGATTTACTCAGTATCAATCAGACTCCTTGCAGATGATATCTGCTTAAGCTTTCCAGACTATAAATGACCCATCACTCTTTTAACATCTGGAATTAAACAGAACAAGTAGCAAAGCAAGCATCTTCTCTAGTGACTGAAACCTGCGCTATAACATTGACAAGATCAGATGGTATGACAAATATCTGATCCAACATGTATCCTGTTTTTAGACTAGGCTTCCTTTACCTATCAAGAAGAATACTTTCCTGGCAACCTTTTGAGCCATTCTGAAGGACTGGATGGATGCTCACCAGGAATATGTAGAGAAAGTCTTCTTAAAAGGGGGCACTTCTATTTTCCCACCAGTGCTGGGTGATGTGACTGAGCTTCTTGACAGCCATTTTTGGTTATAAGCTTAGTAAGAATGTTTGAAATGATGAACCTGTGTAAACATTAATGATATAGATGGAGGGGTCTGTGGAGGCTGAGTAGATAAGATAGACAGTACGTATTACAAACAGTATGAGAAAGGAAAATATAAAAAATATATATATATTTCTTTGAGAGAAAAGAATGGCAGAATATAAATACGATATTGTACAGAGGATATCATAATGTGGAAACAAGATGTAGATATGAGAAATAATAACAATGCAGAAAACAGCAATTATAAGCAGGAGACTACAACTGGTTAAATAAAACTATGTCAGAATTTTTAATTCATTATAGACAGCTATATTTTGGAGTGAAAAATATCAACTTGCATATTTATAAATGTTAAATAACTGAAAAATGGAGTAAGAGTTGTGTAAGATGCACAGTGTCATGAAATCCCACTGTAACATTTGTGGTCTTACAGCGAGTTGCTCCAAGGGAGTATTCTTAGAACATACAGAGCCATCTGTGTAATAGATAAGATCTGATAGACTAATGAGGGATACCATATCATTCACAAAAGTGAGGATCTTAAAATAAGATGAATATAATAGTGGTAGGATTAAAGGTAGTGAAGGCATTTGTGGAGCCAAATCTGAGGAGGACAACTACAGAAATTTTATGAGAGGTAAGTTGACAGGCTACAGTGATTGACAAACATGGTGATGGGAAAAGCCACATGGTTAAATGCCATATTGAAATTCTTGATTGTAGATTTACACTAGAAAGAAAGGCAGGAGCTTCTCAGATAGGTTCTAGATAAGACATGTAAATTCAGAGTAAAAGGTTAGAATAAATGGCTGCACACTGACTTGCAGCATCACCACCTCAAGGCTGGATTCATAGTCATGGATTCTCCTGACCTGGAATGAGGACCCTAAAATACACTGCTTGAGTTGCTTGAGATTATGGAGATGAACTCATTGTTAAAGCATGTGAGAAGCTTTTATTGATTAGAATCATGATCTTATCTTTTATCAGCACCCTTACTAACATATAAAGTATGCAGATATCTTGTCTTAAAAAAAAAATCACCAGAAGTGATTACAGTCGTTCATAGATGAGTTGACTTTAGGGTTCAAACAAGGCCAGAGTGATAGTTTATGCTTTCCTTTATCTGAGAGAGACATATTGGTTTGATTCAAATGGAACTTGTTCATAGAATGTTCCATGAAAGAAATAAAGACAAGTGAGAAATAATTAAGTGAACTGTTTCTATTTAGATATTAAAGCAGAAGAGCTAGAATTCAATATTTCTAACAAAACTTTAATGGTGAATACATGAACCTTGTTTTGTGACCAGCATACAAACATGGGAATAAGGTTTCTAAAGAAGTCAGATACAACCACTGAGTTATAGATATCTTCAGCACTAGAGGAGGCAACTCAATGATTTTTCTTTAGTGGCTGGATACACTACCAATGCTGGTTGTGAACATAACTAGCTATACAATCCAGTGGAGATAGACCTGTGAATGTAAGCACCAACATTACATGTTCAGTTTATACTAAAGTCCTTCATACATACCATTTCAGATGATGCAGTGGTGCAGCTGCAGTGTTGTTGCTTCCCAGCAAGAGGTTCTCTGGTTTGATTCTTGGCTGGGGTGCCGTCTGTGCATTTGTGTGGGTTTCCTCCCATATTAAAATAGATGTGTCTGGAATGTTTCTCCCTGGGCCTCTGCTAAAAATTGTCTTCATTCCAATTCAGACTTCCTGGTTAACAAATGTTAAATAAATAAAGTTTCCATTCTGATGTATGTTGTCACAAAAAAGTAACATATGCATATGATACATTACATGGAATGTAGATAATAACAAACACTTTTTTTTCTGCTAGATTTGATCGATAGCAGGAAGGATTCTTGCTGTGAAAGCTCCAAAATTACAGAACAGAGATGTAAATAGGCTGAGGATGTTGGATAAGTTCTACAATCCATCTGGCAGCTTTATGTGTTGTATCACCACCCAGCAGAATTTAGTGGATCCTGGAAACTTCTGTGTAAAGCATATGCCAAGCTTCAGTTAGAGGTATGACTTTGGGCATTTAGAAACAGGTCACAGTGATGCAGTAAAGTTGTTCTACTGTGCATACTTTCTGCATAAATTATTACAAATGTGAAGCTATAAGACAGCGTCAGCAGCTATGTATCTGATTGTGTAACTGCTCGGATTTCCGTAGAGGTCACCATGATTCAAGATTTTTTGATAGGTTTTCACAACAGTGGGCCATAAAGTTGAAGTGCTTATATGAACATTTTATGACTGAAGGATATAGCTTGTTTGGTATGTGTTAGTTACCCTTTAGTGGTGTAGAATGCCAGATACTGATGTGTGAATAATTACATGGAAAAATAGGAAAATCATCAGAGTAATGTAAGAGGTGTGAACACGTTTAAGTAAAAAAAAATGTAAAGAAACATGGCTGCATGCACTTGTGTTGCCTAAGAAGTAGGAAAGTCATAAATGGGGCAGTCTGATAGCATGACTAAGACTACTGTGTTAAGGTCTCACTGGATCTGGAATGTTGATATAGACTGATTGCAGAATGTAAGAGAAAGACTAACATACACATATAAAGCAGCCAACAGGGACACTTGAGGAGGGGACATATCCATGCCTCCGCAACTAGGTATGGAGGCCTGCTCCAGTTCTAGCAAACTGCTCAATCCCAAGTAATATAAAGCTTCATTTTACTAAATTTCTTACTTACTTTCATGTCTACAGTAAATGTATTTTCCTCCATGTGCTGTCTTAGCATGTATCTCTCTAATGCATTTGAAACCCAACTAAAACTTTATTGGGAGAAAATGTTTATGCAGAGAATGCATAGGCTTGTATGTGAATAAGCATAATGCAGTTGGTCTGGGATTGACATTTGACATCTAATTTGTATGACTTGTGAGATCAGGGTTGTCTACTCATTGTATGATCTGTAGATACTGTTCTAGAGAGGGGCTGTGGTTGTCATATATTTATGAAGCTCACACGTGCAGTCGAAGTAGCACAGTCACCAATACTTTAGCTAGATTATAAACATGTGACTAAACTCAGTTACATATATAGAAAAGGGTGGTTTAGTGCAGTAAATTTATTTTTGAAATCTGCCTCAGTTACCATTTGCAAGAACCAGGAAATTATTTTATTTCGGTTATAACATCACTGTATAGCCACCACTCTGTCTGTCTTTCTATCTGTCTATATGGGTACAGTGCAGATGGTTAAAACTCATTTGTGTGACACAACTGTACTGCAGATTAAGTGTCAGAACATTTGCTCAAACTTGTGTTTGTGTGCTTTATGGATGGTCAACAAATGTAAGTGCTGGGATAGAGTGTGAATGCGTGTATGGTTATGGTAGAGGATAGAATTTTTGTGTGTTTAGGCTTAGGGTTCAGGTGAGGTTAGAGGATAGATTTAGTTTGAGTATGTATGTATTTGTGTGTGTGTGTGTGTGTGTGTGTGTGTGTGTGTGTGTGTGTGTGTGTGTGTGTGTGTGTGTGTGTGTGTGTGCTAGCATGACTGTAATTTGTGTCCAAACAGTCTTGCCTAGTGGCAGTTTTATAAGTAGGGCTTTTTCATGTTAAGACTCACATTAGGGTTAGGGCAGGAGCAGGTTTAGGGATAGGGTTAGCTTGTATTTCTAAAGTAGAGCAGGAGGGCAATGTCACCCACCTAAGTAATGTGTGCTAACTCTAATCATGTCTGTAACCTTAACATGCAGTCAACCCTAGTATGCCTTTGCCCTAACTCTACTACTATTCAGACAAATTAGCTCTGAATGAGGTCAAATTATGAGTAGTACATCAGAAAATATTTTTTTTCCTTTTTCAGAAAACAAAGGGTCAGTGTTTTTTTATTTTTAGTATAGTGGATGATTGACATGTTTTTATATTTTGTATGTTGACCAAGTAACATGCTGACCATTCATTATGTAATCATATATATGTTGTGTGTGTGTGTGTGTGTGTGTGTGTGTGTGTGTGTGTGTGTGTGTGTGTGTGTGTGTGTGTGGCTCCATATAGAAATGTTGATGGACTACAATACCAAATACCATAATAATGGCACTCAAATAATCAAACTGGCTTTTCACCTAAATGCCATTATTCCAGGGAATGGGTGTTTGCCCTTAATCCAAAGTGATCTTTGAGTTGGTATATATAATATCCATGGGGAGTGTGGGTGCAGAAACCTGTCTTTTTGTTTTACCGGCATTTAGGTGAAAAGCTGGTTCAATTATTTTAAAGACAATATTCAAAATTGTGGAATGTCGATATTTTCCCATAGAACCACACACACACACACACACACACACACACGTGTGTGTGTGTGTGTGTGTGTGTGTTTGTCTTAGCTATTTGAGGAACATAAAGTATGACTGTTTCATGAAATTTACATGCCATGTGATTAATGTATTGACACACCACAGCGTGGTGTCATCACTGTTAGTAATTTGTCTTGGATATAAATGGTATTGATATTTTAAAGTTTTTTTTCTTACTAAAAATAAATAAAACACACACACAGACACACACTCACACACAAATACATATGGCCAATAATTACTGTATGATTGTTTGGTTACTTGAGGCTACTGTATTGAGAGTAATCATTTTACTCGTGTAACCTCAATGGCCAAGTATCTAGATTTCCAGGCTGATTTTTTTTTTCTGGAATTGTTACAAGAGCTGGGCACTATAGTCCATGTATTTATTTTGTAATGGAATTCACAATTTTTTTGCTGTGTGTGTGTGTGTGTGTGTGTGTGTGTGTGTGTGTGTGTGTGTGTGTGTGTGTATGCATGCGTGTATATTCATATGAAAAAATTATAAAATAAAATATAAACTAAATATATAACTAAAATATAAATAATTTCCCTAAGCAGATCATGAAAGAGAACAAATTAAATAAAAACCCTTGACATTTTCATATCTTAAAACAAGTGCCAGTACGATGCATTGACAAATCCTGTCATGTATTCAATCAGTACTGTTACTGCTTTTGTCCACTACTCACTGCTACCTTTTCAGAAGTATACACATACTAATATACTTGTGCATATCATCTATACTTTACCACGCATACACACACACACACACACACACACACACACACACACACACACACACTCTGAAAAAAAAACAGAATTCAGTAGACAATACTGTTCTTTTGCATGTTTTACTCATGCTATAGACCAGCTTGGCATTGGAAAAAGCACTTTGCTTGAGGTGAGTGCCTTTTATTAAGAATGGCTGAAGTGCATCCACAAGGCATACATTGCTAGTGTACTTTGAAAGTCTGCATCACTAGTAAAAAAGCACAGAGGGATTGGTTTTGTAGTTACATTTTTTTCATTTCTTGTAGTTGCATTGGGGAGTGTGGAGTATAATAGGCATGTTACAGTAGGCAAGGATTTCAGCAGTTAAAGTAGGAATGAAATAACTATAGTCACAGCTCTAATGGACTTACTGGGAGTATGAACCTTTCCTGAGGCTGCGAATGAAGTTCAGCATAAATGTCCTAGTGAGTAGCAGTCATACATGAGGTCTTGTCTCTGTTGTTTGTAGGAGGAATATGTGTGAAATGCATTTCATGTGGTGACTAAATCAACAATATCACATTACATGACAAAAATACATGAGCAATAACAACACAACAGGTGGTATGTTTTAATGAGTGTGATTCATTATCTTAACTAATATATTTATTCTTGATTTATATGAGGTGATTTAAAAATAAACAATACTGGTGATGGTTTGAATTTTCTCAGCAGTGATTTCCTATTTATTGCTGGGAAAGTAGACTGGTTCAAAATTAAAAGAAACAAAGTAAACTAACTGTAAAATACAGGTTTTTGGTAAAATTAAACAATATTTTGCTGTGTTATAATCCTATCACTAATACTTAATTTGGTTGTTTTAAACTTGGAGCATTGTTTAATTCAAACCGTAGGTGTGTTTTTAGACATATTCTCAGCCGCTGCACAGCTATGATTAATAATGAGGCAAAATAGTTGATTAGGACAGGCTTACTTAGCCATTTCTGTAATGGGTAGTTGGCAAATAATAAAGAAAACATTTCATTCATACTGCAAAGTAAAGTGATGCTTTGGCTGGTATCATTAATCAGCAGCATACTGTCAACATGGATGACAAGATTGTATTTATTTCTCACTATGTTGCTGAATGCAGAACAACCAAATTTGTAACTATTTCCATATTTTAAGTACCTGGACAGAATTCAGTGCAAATGAAGAGAAGCATTTCATCTCACGAGATATGTTTTTTCCTGTTTAAATATCCCATCTTCAAACTATTTACTACAAAAGGTAATATCAGGGTAAATGCTTTCTCATTTCTGTGCTAAAAATCTGGCCTTATTCTCACACATTTTATTTGGAATCTACTGTTATCAAGAACTAATGAATTAATCAGATCTGCTCTGAGCTACAACAGAATCGCATTAAATATACTGATCCCAAGGAAATTGCCAATATCCTGGCAGATCAATTCAGTGCCAACTTCACTCCCCTCTCTCCCCCTAAAGGGCCCATCTCAATACCGAAAGATTGACAAATTCTGGTAATAACCATCAACAGGTAAAAACCACACTCTCCAAAGCTAAGAATACAGCATCCATAGGACCAGACGACATCCCGGGCTGCGTACTACATGAACTACAAAATGAACTGGCACCTCACCTAAGTGCATGTTTAATCATAGCCTCACCTCAGGCTTCGTGCCCAATGAGTGACACACAGCTACAGTCATCCCACTCCACAAGGGGGGATCCACCTTGGATCCTGGGAACTACCACCCCATCAGTCTGACAAGCCTGATCTGCAAGGCCATGGAATGTATTATTGTGGAACGTATAACCAAAGACACTGGCAACCTTCAAACTCTGGACCCCACCCAGTTTGGGTTCGTGAAGGGCCGATCTTGTCTCCTGACCCTGATTGACTTCTTCAAATCAGCCTCCAGAGCTGTGGATGAGGGTAAAGTGGTCCACACAGCCAATCTGGACCTCGCCAAGGCCTTCAATACCACCCCCCACTCTGGAATCATAGATAAACTTATTAAGCTGGGCATTAATCCCTATGTCACTCAATGGGTTGCCAACTGGCTTACTGACAGAACCCACACTGTAAAAATAGCTGACTCCAAATCCAGCCTGAGACAAGTGACAAGTGGAGTATCTCAGGGTTCAGTCCTGGGACCGCTCTTGTTTGGCGTCTACTTCTCTGAAGTACAGGCCAACACTAAGGGACTCTGGCTAACAAAGTTCACAAATGACTGCAAACTGGGTGCCATTATTGAATCCCCAAATGATGTGGATATTCTACAAAAGGGCCTTACAGAAACAGATGCTTGGTGCCAGAGCCATGTGATCAAGCTCAATGCCAAGAAATGTATAGTTACCCCTTTGGGGAAAAAAACATGTACCCATGAATTACCACATAGGTGGCAGTACAGTAAACACTGAAAGTGTGATAAGAGACTTAGGGAGACAGGTGGACAGTGGTCTCAACTTCGATAACCACATCACCACAACAGTCAGGAAATCCTTCTATGTGGCACACCTCATCACTAAGGGCTTTTCATCCAGAAAAAAGGAGGTCATTGTCCCACTGTACTCATCCCTCATTAGACCTATTATAGAATATGGGTTCCTATCAGTTCGTCAAAACTTCAGCAGTCCGAACACTATATGTTCGAACTGTGAAGTTCAAAAACTGATAATTGTGAAGCCGTGGAACACCAAATTCTTTCCCAGGGAAAAAAATTTGGTGGGCCGTTTCTGCGGCTTTGCGATTTTCAGCACTGTGGTGGAAGGTTATGGGTCGGGTTCAGGTAAGTGTGCGATTGTGTGGGAGTTAGGATTAGGGAGTGGGTTAGGTGAGTTAGGGTTAGGGCATGGGTGAGTTGGGTGTGCGATAGTGACAGAATTTAGGGTTAGGGTGGGATAGGTGAGTTAGGGTTAGTGTGCAGGTCAGGTGAGTGTGCAATAGTGATGGACCTTAGGGTTAGGGTTTCAGTTAAGGTAAGTGGATAAGATAGTAGTGTATGTGCAGTTTAGTGTGGGGTTAGATGTATGATTTTAAGTGTATGTGTGTGGATTGCTGTTTTTTTGGTGTGCTTGTGTTGTGTGTGTGTTTCTTGGAACAGCGATTTTTTTCCCTGGGAAAAAAATCATTGTTCTAAGCCTTCGATGGTTTTGCACTTTGAGGTTGGAAGTTTGAACATATGGTGTTCGAACTTCTGCCATTTCGACAAAGTGATATAGACCCATAGAATACAACGCCCCATTTGGTATGTACCACTCAAGACATCTGCAACAACTGGAAAGGCCACATAAATACCTCACTAAAAGAATCACAGGCCTAAAGCAGATGCCCTATGCTGACCATCTAAAAAACTCCAGCTATACTCTGTCACATATCGTCTACTCAGAGGCACTCTCTGCTTAACATATAAGGCCATGTCAAACCCAGAGCTGTTGGACATGCTACACTTAAAGAAATCCCAATCCATCAAAGCCACACGCTACAGGGATCTAAACCTTGTCATCACAATGAATAAAACATGCTGGAGGGATAGGTTCCTGACCTAGAGACTCCCCAGAATCTGGAATAGACTGTCCATACATGTCAAGCAAAGCACCTCTTTGGACCTCTTCAAAAGGAACCTTGATGATTGGTTGGGAGATAGGAAATTCACCCTGGGGATCACAAAAGTTGCCATGCTAGACAGGGGCCAGCGAAGTAAATATTGCTGGAAGAAATAGCCAGGGAATTGTTATGGCTAGGCTTGTAAAGGCCCTAGGGCCAATAGCCTAGTACTAACCTATGAACCTATAATCAGTTTGCTTACAGAGGAGACCTCATTCATCATGAACCATGAACAACATGCAGCAGACTAATTCATTCACCTGCATAACCAGATTTGGTTTTAAATAACATATATTCTTTCTACATATGGTTTGCTTTTATATTGAAAGCCTTTGGAATCCTGTCAGCATTTTTATTAAACAGACATTAAAGATCTTCCCTCTTTTCTGTTTAGATAAACGCACAGAAATGAGCAAATTGTGCATACATCCAGCAATGGGAGAAAGGGAACTGAGATTCTGGTCACAGTTTAGTCTAAGTTCTTGAGGCCTTCACACATACTATAATAAATGATGTCATGATTGATGGTGACAGTATGAATAGCATGGTGCTGTCTACCAAAGATATGCTAGTCTTTCCCCTGATACCTCATTTTGTAAGTATGCCCCAGACCTTGCACAGTACTACTTCACAGTGAAGTTGAGATTTACTTTTTCTGTATCCCTGTGGTACCTCTATTTTCAGTCTCCATACTATTTCTTATGTTTAAAGCCTAATCTGTGATCTGTGCTCTTTTGAAACCAGACAAGACATTTAGTGAATATAAGTACTTATGTCCGT
Organism: Protopterus annectens; assembly: GCF_019279795.1. Taxonomy (NCBI): domain Eukaryota; kingdom Metazoa; phylum Chordata; order Ceratodontiformes; family Protopteridae; genus Protopterus; species Protopterus annectens. The sequence goes on along the minus strand of NC_056728.1, from coordinate 1,485,407,818 downwards.
AAGTTAAGAATATGTTTATATGTGTTACTACCTGTGTGATTATGCATGGATTGATATTCAAAGAACACATGCCTATGACATGTGCAGCTGAAGGGGTGACATTACTGTATGATGATTCTCAGTGTCTTGGATTGACAACATCATTTTTCATCAGACTTACACACACATTTATGTACATATAACTCCAATAGCCCTTTATTATAATTTGAAATGGATGATGAGTGCCCCATTTATGTCATTTATGTGGCTAAAAAGGTGTCTTCCCATGGTATAAGTTTTCTCAGGCTCATTAATTAGTGACTTCATTGTTCATGGGACTCACATATACAATTAGGTCCACATCAGTCATGTGGACCTTTACTATAACTAGGAATTGATGCTCTGTGTCCCCTCTGAGTGATCAATTTGGTTATAAGGCTTGCTTCCCAGTGTATGGGTTCTGTCTTCATTACATATCACTGCCATCCTTGGTGGCCTGGTCTGCATTTCCTGCAGTGCAATCATTACTGATATCACTTATTTCTGCAACTCTTCTCTATGCAGATAAAAGCATATAGTCAGAGAAGTGGTGCATACATGCTGATGTGAGGTAGTAGGACCTAAGTGCAGATTACTGGTGTATGTTAATAAGCAGCTTGCATTTAATAATAATACTTGTGGCATACCTAAATATTAATATGAGCATCAAAATGCCAAATTACTTTAGATTCATGCTTACTTAGTATTGACATATCTTGCTACTGTATATATTAAAATAAATAATAGCTGAAAGCAGAACTTCTAGTGTCAGTGACACACCAGGTAAAAACTTTGACTTTGGTGCTGGAAGACCAGAAGGCTGTGTGTTTTGTTCACACTGTAGATGACTGAATTGCTGACAGTGCAGTGTAGCAGTAGGCAGGTGCTGCACTTCTGTGTTTTTGTTGTCCTACAAATGAGATGTTGAATTGCAGTCCCGTCTATTTAGGTTGGTGGTAGCTCCTCTGGATGTAAAAGACCTGATGATACCTATAAAAAATAGGGGTTCTTTTTATTATTAAACTTCAAATCCTATTTATAATATTTACAATAATTACATATTATACATCATTGACCATTATGTACACTGTTAACGCATACACTTTAATAACAATTTACATTTGCCCAAGAAACAGGTGTGGAACAGCTAAACGTGCTGGTGAAACAACACGAAATTAAATCCAGTAACAAAAGGCACAGCACGACCATCCATATAAAACTGCATTTACTGCATTTAACTTAATATTGCACTTGGAATCCTTGTTTGTTACTATTTGACTGTATTTGTAGCAAATTCTTCTGTGTAAGCTGTAGTAGCTGATTCATAGCATTTATAAGTGTTTGCTGTACCTGTTTCTGCCTGTTTTGTGAAAAAAAAAAAGAAAAAATATCTCTTGTTTTTCCTGCTTTACTAGTTTAGTCCAGTTTCAGAGTTGCTGATTCCTGGGCTTTGGTTGTAGTTCCTGTGTACTGATTCCTTGCCTTATTTTTACCAGTGGGAGTGGGAAGCATTGAGCTGCCTTTTGCCCAGTTTTGTGAGGTTTCAGACAGTAACTAGTAGTTTATTGGTCGTTTTGGGCCAGTTTCTAGCTTTTTCCAGCCCCCTGGTATAAAACTTTCAGCTTGTACCTACTCAGCACAGACTCCACGTGGGCCAGCAGAGTAATCCAGGCTGCAGAGAGCTGAATAAGCGACTTTTCTTGATACTAAGTATATTTTTTGTTGCTTTCCACATCTAAATACCTAGCAACTGTATTTCGCCTGCCTTTCTGTTACATTGAAGCTGTTTATACTGCATTTAACTTAATATTGCACTTGGAATCCTTGTTTGTTACTATTTGTCTGTATTTGTAGCAAATTCTTCTGTGTAAGCTGTAGTAGCTGATTCATAGCATTTATAAGTGTTTGCTGTACCTGTTTCTGCCTGTTTTAAAAAGAAAAAATATCTCTTGTTTTTCCTGCTTTACTAGTTTAGTCCAGTTTCAGAGTTGCTGATTCCTGGGCTTTGGTTGTAGTTCCTGTGTACTGATTCCTTGCCTTATTTGGGGGAAGGGAAGCTACCTTGCTTACCAGTGGGAGTGGGAAGCATTGAGCTGCCTTTGTCCAGTTTTGTGAGGTTTCAGCCAGTAACTAGTAGTTTATTGGTCGTTTTGGGCCAGTTTCTAGCTTTTTCCAGCCCCTGGTATAAAACTTTCAGCTTGTACCTACTCAGCACAGACTCCACGTGGCCAGCAGAGTAATCCAGGCTGCAGAGAGCTGAATAAGCGACTTTTCTTGATACTAAGGATAGTTTTTGTTGCTTACCACATCTGAATACCTGGCTTTCTGTTACATTGAAGCTGTTTTTACTGCATTTAACTTAATATTGCACTTGGAATCCTTGTTTGTTACTATTTGACTGTATTTGTAGCAAATTCTTCTGTGTAAGCTGTAGTAGCTGATTCATAGCATTTATAAATGTTTGCTGTACCTGTTTCTGCCTGTTTTGTGAAAAAAAGAAAAAATATCTCTTGTTTTCCTGCTTTACTAGTTTAGTCCAGTTTCAGAGTTGCTGATTCCTGGGCTTTGGTTGTAGTTCCTGTGTACTGTTTCCTTGCCTTATTTGGGGAGAGGAAGTTACCTTGCTTACCAGTGGGAGTGGGAAGCATTGAGCTGCCTTTGTCCAGTTTTGTGAGGTTTCAGCCAGTAACTAGTAGTTTATTGGTCGTTTTGGGCCAGTTTCTTTCCAGCCCCTGGTATAAAAACGCTTAAACGCTAGCGCTGATTTAGAGCGATTTAAGATGGAGCTGCCACTGTTGCACACTAGGGCAGTGCCGGTTAAGCAGGTTTAAACTATTCGGCTACCTAAAGTCCACTCTTCAAATTTTCCCTTAAAACTACCTTCCTCGAACTATACTACTGATCAAATCACTATAACTAAAAGATCATCTCTACTTGACTCCAAGTAGACTATTCTCTATCTATTAAACCTAGCACTTGCTCCTACAGTACTTATTACCTTGATACGGCACTCTTGTCATAGATAGTACCCCAAAAGGCAACCCCCATTTCTTGGTCACCCACGTCCCCGGAATCTTTTTAAAGTTTTTGTCTACCCTTCTAGCATGTCGGATCAGTTGCTAGTGTCCTCTCCTGCTCAGCTGTTGAACCTGGGAATATTGAGGCAATGTTTCAATTGCCTCATGTAACAACCCTCTCCTCCTCCCACAAAACACAAATACATGCGAGAGATGCAACTATACGGCCAAACTGGAGGCTGAGCTCTCTCAACATAGGACTGGCAAGACCAGTCAGGAGGAGAAGGTTACCACACACACTATAGACCCAGTCTCACATAGTACCATTACAACCTCAAATCATACACATAAACACACAAAGACATACTCGGAGGCTCTGATCAAAAATCTACCAAAACAGCAGAGGCCACCAAAGCAGACACCCAAACAACCACCACCTCAGAACACAACACACATAGACCTCACAGTCAGAGTGTCAAACAGTCACAGCCCTTAAGGCCAAACACAATGCCAGACACACTAGTCATTGGTGACTCCATAGTCAGACACACTGATGTCCCGCTCACCAGACTGAGTAAGGAGAAGGTCACAGTAAGCTGCCTGTCAGAATCTGCCACATAAGCACTCAGGTCTCTCAACAGCAGGTACAAATATGACTCAGTCATTGTCCACGCTGGTGTAAGCGACCTGAGGGACTACATGAAAAGAGACATTGAGGAGCTCTCTGATTATGTAGCCCAGGCAGGTATGACCCTGACCTTGAGCAGTATCCTACCTTCACCAAGAATGATGCCACAATACAGAGATAAGATGATCAGCTTTAACAATTGGCTTAAACCCTGGTGTCATTCAAAGGGGATCCAGTATCTGTCTGCCTGGGATGACATGCTGGACAAGCCACGCTGCTTAGAGGGACGGCTTGCACCTGTCACCCTGGGATTCGGATATTGGCAAAGGCTCTTGCCACCCCATAGTGCCTTTTTAGGCAAGGCTCAAATTCTAAACCTACCACCCTAGAACACAAAAAGGAAAAAACTAAGGGTAATGCTGCTCAATGCCAGAAGTCTAAATCTCAAAATGCGAGGCCCTTCTCAGTATGGAGAACATCGATGTCTGTGCTGTGACAGAAACCTGGTTCAAGGCTCCTGAGAGCACCCCAGCGCTATCAGGTTTTACCTCATATCATGCGTTCCGCCCCAAAATCCGGACAATACCAAGAAAGGAGGGGTATCCATATTCATCAAGGACACCCACACCTCAAGACTGGTGGCAACGCACGATGCATCGGAGACCATCCAGGTGCAATTAACCATAGGCAAGACTGCTCTGCAAATTGTAGCATGTTACAGGCCACCCTCACAAACTCAGGAAACTCACATGGCCTTCCTGAAAACACTAGAGGGGATAAATGTATCACCAAACACCATCATACTAGGTGACTTCAATTACCCTAATATAGACTGGGAACACTACTCAAGCCCAAACACCCTAGCCCAAAAGTTCCTGGAATTCATAAACTCAAATGCCATGGAACAACTAGTCACCATCCCCCAAGAGGAGATAACATACTTGATCTCATCATCACGAACATGGGAGCACAATGTTCAACACTATACCCCTCACTGGTGAGATCAGATCACAAACTAATCTCGCTGGAGGTCCTCATCCCACCCCACCTGAAATAAAAAGACCACAGTAAAGAACTTCTCAAAAGCCGACTTCACACTTCTAAAGACTAGTGTGGTCTCCTTTCAGGCCCCGGAAAACAATACTCAAGCCGCTGAATCACTTCCTTCTACCAGCACCTGCAGGACTGCATGGATAAGGCAATCCCAAGCAAAACAAAGACTCTTTGTACCAAAGGCAAGCATCCAGTCTGGTGGACCCCAGCCATAAACAAACTCTACAACAAAAGGAGGAAGCTACTACAAGATAGAGCAAAATCCTTAAAGGTAAGACACCCTTGATCACTATAAGTAAAAACTAAGAGCTCTCATAAAATCATCCAAAGCAAATTTCGAGAGAAAAATAGCTAAAGACTCAAAAGACAATCATAAGGCCTTCTTTAGCTATGTTAGAAACCTAGGAGGAAACTCCCAGATATGCTCAGAACTAGTTCAAAATGATGTGAAGATTACTGATCCTACAGACATTGCCAACATACTGGCTGACAGGTTCAGTGCTAACTTCTCCCCTAAAGGAGAGATATCTATACCAAATGAGTGCAGCCCCAAACATCTCCAAGTGAGAACTGCTCTCTCCAAAGCAAAAACACAGCATCCATGGGACCCGATGGTGTCCCCGGCTGTGTGCTCCACGAACTCAATGAGGAATTAAACCCACAGCTACGACAGCTGTTTAATCAAAGTCTTACCTCTGGATACGTGCCAGGGGAGCGCACTGCAACTGTGGTCCCACTTCACAAAGGCGGTGCCTCCACAGACCCTGGAAATTACCGCCCATTAGCTTGACAAGCCTTATCTGCAAAGCCATGGAGAGGATCATAATGGACCTCATAAATAAAGACATAGGAATTTGCAGACTTTGGATCCAACCCAGTTTGGCTTTGTCAAAGGCAGATCATGCCTTTTAAACTTGGTTGACTTTTTGAAACAGTCACCAAAGCCATTGATGAGGAAAGGCAGTCCATACAGCCTACCTCGATCTGGCTGGTATCATTGAAAACTCATCAGCTTAAATGTTAACTCATACATCACAAGATGGGTTGCAAACTGGCTGAGTGACAGAACCCACAGGGTCAGAGTTGCTGGCGCCATGTCAGACTCAAAGCCTGTCACAAGTGGTGTCCCACAGGGCTCAGTCCTGGGCCCACTCTTGTTTGGCATCTACTTTTCGAAGTACAAGCAAACACAGGAGGGTTATGGCTGACAAAGTTTGCAGATGACTGCAAACTGGGCGCCATAGTAGAAAACACATCTGACACAGATATCCTTCAGAAGGGTCTCACAGAAATGGATAACTGGTGCCAGAGCCACGGCCTAAAGTTAAATGCCAAAAAATGCATAGTCATACCCTTCGGGAAAAACAAGGTTACCCCTAGCTACCAAATAGGTGGCAATCCACTGAGCACAGAAGAAGTTATCAGGGACCTGGGGACCCAGGTTGATAGTAGTCTGTCATTCGACACCCATGTAGCTAAAGTAGTTAGGAAGTCCTTCTACATTGCCCACCTTATCATGAAGGGATTCTCATCTAGATCAAGGGAGGTCATAGTCTCCCTTTACTCATCACTCATCAGACCAATGATTGAGTACAATGCCCCATTCGAATGTATCTGACCCGACACTTGCAGCAGCTGGAGAGGCCACAAAAGTTCCTCACCAAAAGGATAAAGGGTCTCAAAATCTGTCCTATGCTGCCCGACTGAAAGAACTCCAGCTCTATTCAGTAAACACCGCTTTGCTCAGAGGTGACCTTTGCCTAACATACAAGGCCATGTCAAACCCAGATTTGATGAATATGCTTCACCTCAAAAATCTAGATCCATCAGAGCCACAAGGGCGGAGACTTAAACCTCGACACGGCTATTAATAGGACGTGCTGGAGGGATAGATTCATCACCCAAAGACTCCTATGCTGTGGAACAAAATCCCGGTACATGTGAGGCAGAGCACTGGCCTTGTTCAAGAGAAATCTTGACCAATGGATGGGAGATCGCAGATATACCCCAGGAATTACCTCAGTGTCACTGCTCGACAGAGGCACAGCAAAATAATGGGTATAGTTCCCCATACTAAAGGGGTGGCGTAAGCCACAAAACGATGGGCTAGGCTTATAAATGCCCTCGGGCAGATAGCCTAGTATGAACCTATGAACCTATGAACCTATGAACAGGGTTTATTACATCAAGCTTTCAAGTTGAAGCTCTTTTTCAAGAATAAATCAATACATTAAAACCACAGAATAAATATACACCAGCCAATCACATAACATAACTCATAAACACATTATATAATAATGCAATTTGTATAAATAACATAATCAATATAACTAACTAAACTTAATTTGTTAGAAAACTTCATTAAAGACAATAATCAACTTAATAATGTACAAAAATACTTTATTACAACCTAAAAAACTTATATAGTGTTCTAACTGACATATGCTTGTTTTAATGCCACAGAGAGAGCAGAATACAAATGGGTAAACTTTTTTAGATCTGATGTCTACCCAGGGCTTAATAAAACTAACAGTATTAAACCCATTTTAAAGTTAAAACAAACATATGTCAGAGAACACTATACTGCCTTTTGTTACTGGAAACAATTTACATTTGTAATGCCTTCTAATCTCTTTTTTTACATTAATTATTCCCCTCACTCTTTTTACCACAACCAAATATCTTCTTCAGTAGTTCTGACAATACCCATTTCCCATTAAAATTAATCTCATTCAATTCTATATAGTCCATCTAATATAAAACATCTTTTTATCAATATTCTTATGCTTTTTTTTGTTCTTTGTTAACTTAATACACATATTCTAACAAATCCATATTTGGGTCTACTTCGACCCATCAAATTTACACTTTAGCAAAACTTAGTTTTGCAAGTCCAGTTTCATAAAAGTGCATTTATTTGAAAATACACCTTCGTGAAACTACAGTTCACCAAACAATAAAAAAAAAACAAAACAAATACACTAAACTCACTTATAAAGTGAGACAAGCCCCCCTGCGCCCTCCACATGCTACTAATATGTACTAACTCTGAGATTGCACTACAGTGGGGAAAAGTGAATATTCCCTTATCCTCACTTTACCGTGCTCTACAGCAACAACCTCCTCTCCCATACATCAGTTAAGGAACACCGTACCTGCACCACTGGACCAGGAATTCTCTTCGGTGAACACTAGTTTTGAGAAAGTGCATTTTCCGGTAAAAAAACATGTTCTGCCATTTCAATTTCCCTACAAAAATTACATATTATTTAATGTATTTTCTTATATGGCATATTAGCATTAACAGGTAACTTCTTTACTTTTCATTCCCACAAAAAAATCTCTGCATTCATAATACTTTTTACATGATCCAAATCTCACTTTTAATGGCTATCCTTTCCTCATTCTGTAATTGCTTCAGTGGATAAATACAATAACATTTATTCATTATATTTTCATACCATTCTTTCCTGTTTTTTTCTATATTATTTACACATTTTCGATAAGAAAAATTGCTCTTGATACCCTTTCATTTCCTCATTCAAATATACTTTCCATCATTTCAATGTTCTTATCCATTCCCTTATTTCCTTATAGTTTTCTTTCATTATTACACTTGTTAAATATCTATTTCCTTATTTTAATCATATCATTACTTTATACAAATTCAATGATGCTGCATATACAACAGGATTAACTAAACCTAAGCCACTTTCCTCTTCCTTAACATATAACACACCTCTTTTCACTGGGTTTAATCTTGATCACCACGTAAATGAGAACACAATTGACATTAATTATTTTCATACTTTGCAGGCATCATAAACCCACTTGCTAAATATCAAATTTTTCCTAATAAGATCAAATTAATTAAATATACTTTTTGCCTATACATCAACTTATGTCTTCCAGAATAAACACATATTCCTTACTTTTTGTAATACATTATCCCATTGTTACATTCTATACAAGTCAATCCCAAATTGTATAATTAAAATATCTATTACTTCTTTCTTAAACTGAATACCTTCTATTTCTTCTATGGTTCCTATGCCTTTAATCTTCTCCTTATTAATACATATATCAATAGCCTTTAATTATTAAGTTACTTAATCCCTTCTTCTATTCATTCTTTATTTTTAGTCATTAAAACTATATCATCTGCACAGGGAAACATCACTGGTAATTGAATTCCTTCTCCAGATCTATCACCTGCTACTCTTAAGACTGTATTTATTTTACTAACTTCTTCATCAATGTCCAACACAAATAAAATTCGGGTCTATATTAGAACATCAAAGTTTCAAAACTTCGAATGTTCTAATATTGAAACCTATTTAGCAAAAGCTGAAAACTTCGAACATACAGAACAGTGAATTTCTTCCTAGGGAAAGAAATTTGCTGTTCCAAAACACATACACATAACATAAACACACCAAACAAACAGCAATCCACAAACATACACCTAAAATTTTACACTTAACCCTACACTAATCTATACACACACCACTAACTATCCACTTACCTTAACCAAAACCCTAACCCTAAGGTCCGTCACTATCACACACTCACCTCACCCGCGCCCTAACCCTAACTCACCTACCCTGCACTAACCCTCATGTCCACACAATCGCACACTTACTTGACCCGTGCCCTAACCCTAACTCACCTAATCTGCCCTAACCCTCACATCCACACAGTAGCACAAATACCTAACCTGCGCTCTAAACCTAACCCACCTAACCCACCCTAACCCTCACATCCAAACAATCGCACACATACCTAACCTGCACCCTAACCCTAACTAACCTAATCCACACTCAATCATACACTTACCTGAACCCGACCCATAACTTTCAACCACAGCGCTGAAAATACCGAACCAGCAGAAATGGACAAACAAATTCTTTCCCTAGGAAAAAATGTGGTTTTCTGTTGCTTCTATATTTTCAGCTTTCACTGAATAGGGGTCGATATTGAACATCTGAAGTTTTGAAACTTCGATATTCTAATATGGACCCATAAAATCCTACTTGCTAGACATCCCTGCCTTATACTGCTCTTTACTTAGCCATCCATTCACTACTACTTTCACTTTATTTTCATAAACTGAAACAAATATATTTATTATTTTATCACTTATAATCTTTCAATATATCCTATAAAGTTTCATGTTGTATGTTATCAAATGCCTTACTCAAATCAACTACCATAATTTTGACTTCAGACTTCCTATTTGTTTTAGGGTCTATATTACAGCATTGAAGTTTCGAAACTTCAAATGTTCCAATATTGACCACTATTCAGCGAAAGCTGAAAACATCGAAGATACAGAACAGCAAATTTTTCCTTCCAAAACACATACACACAACACAAGCACAGCAAACAAACAGCAACCCACACACACTCACCTCACCCGGGCCCTAACCCTAACTCACCTACCCCGCCCTAACCCTCATGTCCACACAATCGCACACTTACCTGATCTGCACCCTAACCCTAACTCACCTAACCTGCCCTAACCCTCAGGTTCAAACAATCGCACACATACCTAACCTGCACCCTAACCCTAACTAACCTAACCCGCACTCAATCGCGCACTTACCTGAACCCAACCCATAGCTTTCCACCACAGCGCTGAAAATACCGAACCAACAGAAACTGACCGGTTTTCTGTTGCTTCGATATTTTCAGCTTTTGCTGAATAGGGGTCAATATTAGAAAATTTGAAGTTTTGAAACTTCGATGTTCTAATATAGACCCATATTTTATCATCTACAATTTCTCTCATTACCATCAACAATTTCTGACTTCCTTTCCCCTTTTTCCAAATATTGTTTCTTCAAGTAATTTATTAACTTTATTTTCTAATCTTTGCTTTATTTTTATAAACATTTTATTTAACACAATCAGTCTCCAGGCCCTTATATCTTCCTTTTCTCTTTTACTCTGTATACATTTCATTGCACCAACAGATATTTTTTTTCTTGGTTTTTTTTCCTTCTTTCTCTAACCATTCATTTAATACTTCCAAAAATACTTCTGCCAGTCTCACATATCTTTATACATATAATATTCAGTCCCATCCATTCCTGTAGCTGATTCCATATTTACTTCCTGTTGCTCATTCCTCTCTGTCATAGATGACAAGCAGGTGAGATATTTCATTTAGATGTTTTAATACATAGAAATACATCAGGATAGACAGCAGTATCATAAAATACAAACAAACTGGTTAACAGACAGACCTTATATACATACATGCTTACATCTCAACAGCTTAATACGAAATGTCAGTCAGACTTGCATGTGCTCAGTATTTATACACTTGTGCAAGCACTTGGATAGCTTCTTAAAGGTACATACACACACATTGATCTACATCCTCCTTCTTAAAAAAATTGCCCTTGGTAAAAACAACATTGGAGTTAGACATGTATTATTGTAGACATTAGAAACAAACACAATGTTCATGTCTAAGTTGCCATGTATCTGTTACATGGTCTGGAGATATGACATGATCTCGTAACATAACAATATGCACTCAGTTTAGCAATAGGTACAGTCATCGGTGAACAGCTGATGTCAGGAACTTCTGGATTCATCCAGGAATGAGAATATTCTCTGGAGCTTCCTCTGGAATTGGAACACTGGACAACTCACTCTGAGATAAAGATTCTTTCTCACAGGCTATGTGCCTGTGTTATTGGCTGGGAAACCAGACACAAATGTTTCTGATTTCACCTAAACTCTGCTCCTTGTGATTCCACAATGTACGATCTCAGCTCTGGACAAATATTTTTCATGACACTAATCCGATCATAACCTTTGGACATTTGAATCCTTACTACTTCTCCTTCTTGGAATGGATTGAGCAATTTGCTGGTTTTGTCATAGTAGGACTTCTGGATTAGGTATTTCTTCAACAGATTGGCTTTCACAGACCTGTTGTTCTTGACACATGGAACCAACAATTTACTACTGATTGATAATGTGGTTCTGGTTTGTCTCAAAGAAGTCTCTGAGCAGGCGAACCAAGATGTTTAACATGAGGAACATTTCTGAAATTCAAGAGATTCAGGCAAACAACACTATTATCTCATTTTGACTTCTCTAGTAACTGTTTTGCACTTAGAACTGCACATTCTGCCAAACCATTTGGCTGCAGGTACTCAGGGCTACTAGTGACATAAGTAAAATCCCATTCTTCAGCAAATTTTTTGAACTGTTGGCTTGAAACTGCATGCCATTGTCAGAAATAACGTTGTGCGGTCTACCATATACTGTGAAATGGCACTTCATCTTAGTAATGACAGTACTGGATGTTGGTTAGGGTGTAGGTCAATCTCAAACCAATTGAAGTAAGAGTCTACTAACACCGAATAATGTTCACCATTCTACTCAAAAATATTGGTGGCTACCATCAACCAAGGTAGTTCAAGAATCTGGTTTAGCTGAAGCGGTTCCTTCTGCTGATGTGGCTTAGTACTATTACACACACAGAACAGGATGAAAGTGCTCTCCCAATGTCTTGTGACACAGAAGGCCAAAATACTAGTCCTCTCACCCTACTTTTGGTAGATTCGGTCCCTGGATCACCACAATGCAAGACAGTAATGCACTCTTTTTGCACTGACTTTGGAACAGTTACTTTTAGACTTTTCATAATAATACCATTGTTAGACAAAATCTCATCTCTGTATGGAAAATAAGGTTGCACTTCTTGAGGTAAACTAGATTACTTGGATGGCCATCCTTGATTGAGAAAGTGGTTGAACCTTTGTAAATCTGGATCTGTGGCTGTGTGATTTTTCAGCTCATGAAGATGTGTGGAAGAAAACTTTCTCACTTCTATGGCTTCAAAATCAAGGCTTTCATTATCATACTGTTCTGCATTTTTTCTGGGCGATCTGGATAATGTATCAGCAAGATAAAGAAGTTTGATTTTCTTATAGACAAGAGTGAAATTATACTTTTGCAGTCTCAGCATCATTACAGTCTCAGCATCATACATTGCAGTCTGTCTGGAGCTGAATGTATGGGTTTTCTCAAGATAGTGATTAGAGGTTGGTGATCTATTTTGATCTGGATAGGTCTACCATAAACATAATCATGGAACTTTGAACATGCAAACACAATTGCCAAAAGCTCTTTCTCGATCTGGGCATACTGCATTTCAGTTTGGATAAGATTTATCAATGCATACGCAACAGTTTGACCTTCTTTTAAAATGACTGAACCAAGACTAAATTTTGAAGCATCACAGGAAAGTGTAACTGTATTTGAGAGTTGGTGGACTAGCAATTCTCTGTTTTAGGGCATCAAATGCTCTTTGCTGTTCATCTGAATAAGACCATGATACATCTTTATGTGGCAGCTCTCTGAGTGATGCTGAAAGTTGGCTCAAGTCTGCAATAAACTTGCCTATGTAGTTAACCATGACAAGAAAATCTTGCAGGGCTTGAACATTTTCTGGAGCTGGCATCTCTAAAATGGCTATTTGCTTGGAAGGGTCAGGTTGTAAGCCTGATCTGGTAAATAAATGACCAACATAAGTAACGTCTTGTATCCTGAATCTGCATTTCTGTGGATTGAGCTTAAGATTCACTTGATGTGCTCTTTCCAGAACTTTTCTGAGGTTTCTGTCATGCTCAGCTTCATCATAACCTCCTACTAGTATGTTATCTAGTATAATAGCATAAGGATACCCCAAAAAAGTTGCTCAATTGTATGTTGAAAGATCTCACTTGCAGAATTTATCTCAACTGGCATTCTCAAAATCTATACCTGCCAAACAGAGTACTGAAAGCAGTGAGCAATGTGGATTTCTTATCAAGCTGAATTTGCCAAAATGAACTCTTTGCATCTAAGACAGAAAAAAGTGTAGCATTTTGCATCAGAGTTGTGACTTCTTTGACTGTGTGCATAGGATGTTGAGGTCTTTTTAGCACTTTGTTCAAATCCCGTGGATCGATACATACTCTGATGTCATCTGAGCGTTTCTTATGAGCTACCATCATGGAAGATTCCCATGGTTCTACAACTGGACAAATTACACCTTATTGCACCATTTTATGTAGCTCAGCTTTGACTCTGTCCTGCATGGCTATTGGAACTTTTCATACCAGCCTCATAATTGGACTGATTTCTGGGTCTAACTTCATAGAGTACACAACTGGAAGCTTCCCTAATGTGTCTTTAAAAAGATGAGCATAGTTAGAAAAAATAAACTGGACAAAACTAGAGTAGTGGTCTTTCAAGCTAACATGATGGACATATTTATTTATTTATTTTACATTAGTTGACCAGGCTAGTCTAACTGGATACATGTCCATTTTCAGTAGAGGCCTGGGGAGATAAGCTCCAAGATAGAACAATGAAATTAGCAAGATAACAAATGAGGAAAGATTAAACAAAAAAAAATTATATTTACAATGCATATTACAGGTTATCACAGTAAATTCAGCAGTGCAGAATACAGGCATAACATAGCATGCTAGTACAATCAAGATGTTCTAGAGGGAGATAGTAATATGGTTAATAAGGAAGGAATTACAGTTAATGAGTAGAAGGGGGTAGGAAGAGCAAAGTATTAAAGAGATACATAACTAGTCAGGCTTAGTACAGGGGCATAACCACTGTGTTCTGAGGAACACTTTCAATTTGTTTTTGAAGCATGATACTGAGGGAAGTGAGGAGAGTTCACTGGGGAGGAGATTCCAGGCTTTTCCAACAATATTAGAAAAGAGGGAGTCACCAGCCTTGTTGTTTGGTTTAGTGGTATGTACTATAAGTCTCTGAGAAGACCTTAAGGATTTCAGGTTTTTATAGGGAGTGATGAGTGTGGATAGAATACGAGTTTTGGAAGGTTTGTAAAAAGTGTTGTGGGCTATAGATAGTTGATGGAATTTAATCCGAATTTATAGTTCAAGCCATTCCAGCTGCTTTAAATTAATGCAATGGCGGGTTCTAAATGGGTTGCCTGTAGCAAATCTGGCAATGTTATTGAAAGACATTTCCAATTTGCTAAGATTATTTTTAGATAGATTAGTAAAAATGGGTGAGGCATAAAGAAGTGAAGAGATTAGATGAGTGTGTGCTATAGTGGTTTTAGTTGAAGGTAAGAGGAAGGATTTTACCCTATAGAGAGAGCCAAGTTTTTTGTTGACAGTTTTTATAGTATTGTTAATATGGATATCAAAGTTCAGATTGTCGTCAATGGTGATACCCAATAGTTTGGTGGTTGGATCAGGGGATATAATAGTTTTATTGGTAGAGATAACTGAGAAATCAAGAGGAGAGGACTTATTGGTGGGAGAGAAGAGGAGGAGTTTAGTCTTTTTGGGGTTTAGGAGAATGCATCTATGTGTGAACCATTTCTCAACTGTGTTAAATACTTGTTGGGTAAGAGATTGAAGTTCAGAAGAGGAGGTGGCTAAGCATATCAGTGGGGGAGTCATCTGCATATTGTATGCATGTGGCTTGGGGGATGGCAAGGTGAAGGTCATTAATAAGTATGGAAAAAAGTAGAGGTCCTAGGATGGACCCTTGAGGGACACCAAGTTTGACAGGCAGGTGAGTGGAGAGACATTTGTGCCATAGTACGGCTTGTTGTCTTTTATCAAGGTAGGACTGGAACCACTTTATAGAAGATGCATCTAGTGACAGGGATTTCAGTATTTTGATAAGAATTTGGCAATTTACCATGTCAAAAGCTTTAGACAGGTCAATAAATAGTGCTGAAGAAAGCTTGTTAAGATTGTGTTTTTTGTTGATACAATCTGTGAAGGAAAGAAGGGCAGTACTAGTGCTATATGAAGGTCTGAATCCATGTTGACAGTTGGAAAATAAATCATTTTGGGTTAGATGGTCAAGTAATTGTCTGTGAATGCATTTCTCCATGATCTTTGCCAAAGGAGAGAGAAGGGCAATGGGGCGGTAGTTGGAGAGTTCAGTGGATTGTCCACCTTTATGGAGGGGGATAATATGGGAGATTTTCCATAAACTGGGGATATGACTTTCGGTAATAGTTCTATTGATCAGAATAGAAATGGGATAAGCAATAGCTTTGGCTGATTGTTGGAGGAATTCAGCAGGTAGTTGGTCTGCTGTGGGTGAGCATGGTTTTAGTTTCTGTAGAAGGGTTAGAATATTTGTTGTTGGGACAGGTTGAATATGAAACGTAGGGGGTAAGGTTGATTTATAGGAAGGTAGAGTGAAGTTATTAGGTGATAGTTGACTAGCTAGTGTTTGTATAGCATTAGTAAAAATGGTATTGAAAGCATTAGCAGTATTCAATAGATTTTTGTGGTCAGTATGTTGAGAATTTGGAGTAGTGGATTGACCTGGATGAAGTAGTTGGTTAATGCTAGCCCAAAATTTTTGTGGGTTGTTTTGATTAGCTTGTTGGGAGTGTAGGTAGTAATTTATTTTATCAGATATTATAGCTTTCTTGGTTTCATTTCTTAGCTGTCTAGATGTTAGTTGGTCTATAGGGTTTTTAGTCTTCCTCCATTTTGCCCAAAGTTTGTTTCTAAGATTTATTTTATGTTTGGTTTCTTTTGAAAGCCATTGAGCAGATTTGTTTTTAATTCTAATTAATCTGGTTGGAGCATGATGGTTGAGAATGGCAAGGAAGTTGGAGTTAAAGTAACTAACGGCTTCATCAAAAGGGAGGTTTTGTAAGGGAGACCAGTTGCAAGCTCTTAGTTCCATTTGGAATAGTTCAGGGTTAAAGTACTTTTTAGATCTGATGTTTTTGACAGATATTGGAATGGGAAAGTTGATTTTATGTCTGATGATATAGGTAAGAAAGTGGTCACTTAAATCATCAGAGAGGGTTCCTGAATCATAAATGTGAGGATGATGGTTTATGAGAATCCAGTCTAATAAACTTGATTTCTTGTTAGATTTATTTATTCGGGTGGGGGATGTAATGGTTTGGGTATACCCATATAGGTTAATATGGTTTGTGGGGAGGCTGCTGCAGTAGCAGCTCCAGTCAATGTTTGTGTCACCTAGGATTATGGTTTCTTGGGGCAGGTATTGGGAAAGGCAGCAAAGTATGTTTTCCATGGTGGCAGTGTTGTTACCAGGTGGTAGATATATACAGATAATATAGATGGATTTGGAATTGTTAAGATGAAGTTTGGAGATAATAATTTCTGCATTGGAGTCTATAGATGGTTTACAGTTGTGAGTGGTTAATTGTAAGCTAGATTTATATAGGATAGCAACCCCACCACCTTTCTTGGATACTCGGTCTAGTCTCAGGATATTATATCCAGGTGGGATGATTTCATTGTCTTTGGTTACAGGTTTTAACCAAGTTTCTGTTAAGCAGAGAATATCAAAAGAGTAGATTTCAGTTAGAGCTTGGAGTTGAGTTACTTTATTGTTAATGTACGTATATTAAGATGAGCAATTAAAAGGTAGTTCAATGGTTTAGACAAGGCATGAGTAGGTGATTCTCTGTGGTTGAGGAGAGAGATAGGAGTTGTTGGTGGGCCTGGGTTAGGGTGAATGTCACCATCCTTTAAAGAGAGTAGTACACTTAGATAGTTTAGGTTGGGGAATCTGCTGTATAGAGGTAGGCCTTTCCTGGGGTTCTGATTGTTGTATTTTATGTGTAGTGTTCTATGGTATTTAGGAAGTATGTAGTTAGATGAGGATGTTATATTAGTATGAATAAAAAGGAGAGGAGAGTTTGGAGAGTTGGTTTCTTTCTTGGGGTAGTTTAGGTATGGGCCTAGTGGGTTTTCAAAGGAGGTGTAAAGATGGGTGAGGATTAAAGGAGGTAGTAGTGAAAGTGTGATTAAGAGTGGGACATAAGATGGGATGGGTTGTTTATACATTGTATGAATAAATATAGATTGTTTGTAGGTAGAAAAATAAATTCACTGGGTGGAGATGAAAGAAGGGAGTAGGGTGTGGTGTGATAAAGGAGAGTGGTGAGAGGTAAATATTAGTGCAGCTGGGTAACTGGAGAGTGATTAGAAAGTAAAGGTAGGAGGAAGAATGTGTTTGAAGAGTAATGGTAAGAGCAAGAGGTATGTAATGAGAGTAATGGTAAGAGGAATAGGAGTGGTTAGAGAGTAATGGGAAGAGGAAGATGTGTTGTTAGAGAGTAATAGGAAGAGGAAAAGGTGTGGTTTGAGAGTAATGGGAAGAGGAAGAGGTATGGTTAGTAAGTATAAGGGTAGGACCCCTGGGGTGGGTGGGAATTGGGGGTAGGGAGGGGAGCAGAGTGAGCCCGCAGGGCAAACGGAGCGGGTAGGAACAGATACTGAAGCAGTTAGCAAAAAACAATCAGCTAGGCTAATTCTGGTGGTAGGTTGGAATAGAACAGGGGCTATAAAGCTGTCTGTGATGTGTAGATATGGAGAGTGACAAAAGAGAGGACTAGAAATGTGTCTGTGTGCTTACAAACAAGAGAGCCTAAATTTCCCAATGGCAGCATCCAAAATCAGTATGCATCAGTCACTAGCATTGTTAACTTATACTCTGTGCAATAGAAGCCAATGTACTTACATTTAGGAACATACACTCATCTAGGACACCACATTAGTTAAATTAAGCAGGGAAGGCTTTAGATTTAAAGATGGCTTCAAACTATGCAAGCAGGGTAAAAAAAACTTCTGATCTGCTGTCAGTGGGCAGGCAAATAAAGAATGACAAAGTGTGAGCCAATGAAATGCTAAGGAGAGCCAAATGATGGAGGGAAGTAACTCACTTCAGAGCACACAACACTGTTAATGGGAGTGAGTCAGCAGAAACCCAAGTACAAATAAAGATTTAAAGTCCTGCAAGGAAAAGGCAGGGGGGGGGGTTTACAGGTCCTAGAGTGGGCTAAAACCTTTGGCAAGGATTGCAGGGTAAGTGGTAAAGATAGTCTATTTGGGCTATACTTGATTTTTGTAGCCAAATTCAAACTTTTCCACAATGGGAATGACTGTAAAGGAAATTATTAGGCAGTGAGCGTAACAGTGGGGTTGGCTAAAGAGCGTTTCAGTTGGGGACAGGGTTGGTCTGATTGAGTGTGTGCTACCCTACATATAAGGAAGGTTGAACACATACACTGTTCTTTGCAGGGTAATGTTAATGGAAGTAAGTCAGCAGAAACCCAAGATTACCCAAGTAGAAATAAAAATTTACAGTCCTACAAGGAAATGCAGGGGGGTTGCAGGTCCTAGAGTGCAAGTCTCAAAATGGTAGTGTACAAAGTGTCAGGAATACAAAGATATTTAAATGTAAACCTACACAGGGAGCATGTAAGACACCAGAAGATAAACTTTTAAATTATCCTGTTTAACTAAGAGGCACCTTGCAGATAGGTCCAGAGAACAGAAATCAGCACACTGCTGCAGTATAACTGTAAGTAGCTGGTAGGTAGAGTAAACAGGGAGCTTATAAGACACCAGAAGATAAACTTTTAAATTATCCTGTTTAACTGAGAGGCAGCTTGCAGATAGGTCCAGAGAACAGGAATCAGCACACTGTTGCAGTATAACTCTAGTAGCTGGTAGGTAGAGTAAACAGGGAGCTTGTAAGACACCAGAAGATAAACTTTTAAATTATCCTGTTTAACTGAAAGGCAGCTTGCAGATAGGTCCAGAGAACAGGAATCAGCACACTGTTGCAGTATAACTCTAAGTAGCTGGTAGGTAGAGTAAACAGGGAGCTTGTAAGACACCAGAAGATAAACTTTTAAATTATCCTGTTTAACTGAGAGGCAGCTTGCAGATAGGTCCAGAGAACAGGAATCAGCACACTGTTGCAGTATAACTCTAAGTAGCTGGTGTCCAGAGAACAGGAATCAGCACACTGTTGCAGTATAACTCTAAGTAGCTGGTAGGTAGAGTAAACAGGGAGCTTGTAAGACACCAGAATATAAACTTTTAAATTATCCTGTTTAACTGAGAGGCAGCTTGCAGATAGGTCCAGAGAACAGAGACTTCTTTATTAAATGAAAGCAGTCCCATTTTCAAACTATTTCGGAGCCCTAATAATGACTAGACTTACCTATTGACCACATAAAATAACAAGTCTTAGCTTCTCCCAGTAGAGTAACATGAAAGAACTACTGAGCCTTCTGTTTGAATTTCTTCTCCTTCATAAGCAGCAAGCTTCACACACCTTGCTAAATCAAGCATTTCATCATGACACACTCTAGCAAATGTTTCTGCTGACATAACATTGCACTTGGAACCTGTATCTACTTTGAGCTCTGTGGGTTTTCCATTTATCCAAACAATACAAAATACTTCATTATTTGCCCTTAAATCTACTGCATTAACCATTTCATGAAGCACTGATACACCACCACCATAAAGAATAGGGTTGCAGCTTTCTAATTGATCAACTCATTTCTTAAAATGTTCCCTTTTAATGAAATAATGTGGGCCTTGTGATTTACAAAGCCTTTTGAAATTATTCCATTTATTACATTTGTGGCATTGTTGACCAAAAGCTAACCATTTCTCCCTTTTAAATTTGTGACTTCCACCACAGTTATGACAGTTGGCAATGAATCTGGGTGAGGGCTCATGCACTCAATTTGCTGACTCGCTCTTATGTTTCACTGAGACTGTGCAAACTCTGGAATTGGTTGGAAAGTTCTGTGGTTTACATGTGAGTGCTGCAGGAGTTACAGCTGCTGCCATGTACTTGGGCCTCTTTCTTTTAAGCAAGTACTGCATACCATCAAGATGAGCTTTATCACTGTGCCTTTCAGAGCTATTTTCTTTTGTAAGCATATTTGTGTGGTTTTCTGTGAGCTCGTATATCTGACAAATCTCAATGGCCTTATTCACAGTTAAATCAATGTCACAAAGCAAAATCTTTCTCACAGCATCATCTTTAATACCACACACAAGTCTGCCCTTTATCAACCCATCCCTTAAATCAACAAATCTTTAGCCTTGTTTCTCAAGTCAGTTATATATAGGTTCATAGGTTCATAGGTTCATAGATTCATACTAGGCTATCTGCCCTAGGGCATTTATAAGCCCAGCCAGAGTATGTTTGGCTTTCACCTCCCATTTTAAATTAATTTTGCTATGCCCTTTTTCGAGGTTAGTATACTGTACCTCCATCTAACAGTGACGCAGAAGTGATACCCGGGGTAAACCTACGATCTCCCATCCACTCATCAAGATTCCTCTTGAAGAGAGTCAATGAGGGACTCTACCTAACCTGGACTGGGATTTTATTCCATAGTGAAGGGAGCCTCTGGGTTATGAATCTGTCCCTCCAGCATGTCCTATTTATTTCAGTGCTGAGGTTCAAGTCTCTCGAGCGCGTAGCTCGATGATATGCTGCAAAAGTTTCACCAGGCTCTTGATCTCTTGTGTAAAATAAGTGCCTTTCCATTGTAACATTTGTTTAGGGGTTACACATTTCTCTAAATTTACATTTTAAGCACTTAGGGCCCACCTTTGACTCAGCCAGTACAACAATATGATGGTTTCCCCCTCTCCTGTATAGATAGCAGGTGCATGCACAAATGAATGTTCCCTTTCTATGGCTTCTGACCTAGCTAAATAAAACAAAATAATGCCTTTGTATGGTCATCTTTATCAGAAAATGCAGCCTGTATGAAAATGTAATACTCTTGCTCAAACAATCTCCAGTTCTCTGCAATATTACTGTCAAACACAAGTGCACTGGTTTTTCAAAATTCATCTGCCATGCCCACAAAGTACGTTCAAACATACTGAAAATATGGCCCTTCTAATTATGTACGAACAAACTGTCTTGTGAGCTAGTAACAACATTGAAATGCACAATAAACTCTGAAATATTGTACTTTGTGAAATATGCTGTGAAATGGCTGTATTCTGTAAAATATGCCCTGTAATGGCTGAACTTTGTGAAATAGCTTTACTGTAATACTGCACAAACATGTAAACACTTTATGCACTTCTGATAACTCGGATATCTCTGATTAATATGAAAAAATATGTGTTTAGTGAAAATGCAGTCATTTCCTCTTATTTTACTCATTTTAAGCAATTCAGACTTTATGTCAAACATCTTCTGTACTCATTTGAATATTTTTATCAATATCAGACATATCAGTTTATGCAAACATTATCCAGAATGTTTTATATGTCTTGTTTCATATTTTCCAAATAAGAAATAGTGCTGAGCAAGATTTTTAATATCTGAAATTCAGTTCTAACCTGTTTTGAAAAATATGCACATTGTAGGGATGATTCACTCCTTTATATTATTCCATTTTCAACCGTCTGACCCCTGGACCCAAACTGAAGAATTTGGATTACATCCTGGCCTCAAGTCATTTTAGACATGCTGCCTCTGACACCATGTAATTTTAGACATGCCACTTCTAATACCATGTCGCTCGTCCCTCTCTAATATAGATAACAAGCTGGTGAGGTATTTTGTTTAGATGCTTTAATACATAAAAACACATCAGGATGGATAGCAGCATCATAAAATACAAACAAACTGGTTAACAGACAGACCTTACATACATATACACATGCTTACATCTCAACAGCTTACTACAAAATGGCAGCCAGTCATGCATGTGCTCAGTATTAATACACTTGTGCAAGCCCTTGGATAGCTTCTTAAAGGTCAGACACACACATGAATCTACACTTCCTTTGACACATTATTCATTGCTCCAACTGTCTTTTTTTTTCCTTTCTAAACTTTCATTATTCCTAATTAATTTTTAACTCCCACTTTTGTTTTTCTTCTATTTTATTCTTTCTAAATGTCTTTTCTATCTTCTTTTATTACATCTGTTATGCCCTGTTGTACTTTAACCTTTTTTCCATTATCATTTCTTAATTCTGTTATTATTCTACTATTTTACTATATAATTTAAATTAGGTACAACCTCTTCCTTTTTTCCCTTGTAAAAATATCTTTATTTAAACAGCATTTTTTTAATTCTCTCTTGATTAATTTCATACATCTTCCTCTCTCTTTAAAAAAAAAATCTCTCATTTCTTACTATTCCTTTAAATACTTCGTGACTTATTTCTTTATATTTTTGCTTCTCTTCTTTTCTTTTATACCCTGCCATTCCAAAACAAAATGCAATCATATCTATATGATTTTTTCATAAATAATTAACACTTTCTCTACTTTCCTCATTTAATTATTTTTCATTTAATCTCTTAGTACCTTTACCTACATATATATATATATATATATATATATATATATATATATATATATATATATATATATATATATATATATATATATATATATATATATATATATATATATATATAGGTCTATGTCAGATGATAGAGTTCTCAGAAAGTCAAAATTCATATGTTTAAGACCATATGACTGAGTTTCCAAAAACAACATTAAAAAAAAAAAAACATGAAAAAACACAAAAGTCTACCCCTTTTATGCTTTGCCCACCCATGTGATGGGGCTGTGACTCCCACATCTCCTGCAAATAAAATATACCAACTCTGAGATCACACTACATTAAGGGAAAACAATACATTTACCAATCTGGATGTACCAAGATCTCCCTTTGAAAGATTTGAGTTTTCAAAAACCCGATCATATGGTCTCAGTCATATGAATTTCAAGTTTCTGAAAACTCGATCAACTGATAGGAATCTATATATATATATATATATATATATATATATGTGTGTGTGTGTGTGTGTGTGTGTGTGTGTGTGTGTGTGTGTGTGTGTGTGTGTGTGTGTATGTGTGCATGTATATATATATATATATATATATATATATATATATATATATATATGCATGTGTGTGTATATGAGTGTGTGTGTGTGTGTGTGTGTGTGTGTGTGTGTGTGTGTGTGTGTGTGTGTGTGTGTGTGTGTGTGTGTGTGTGTGATTGTATGTATATGTGTAACTATAGATATAGATATGGATATAGAGATATATGGGTCTACTTCAGTAGACCAAAATTATACTTCACTGAAACTTACTTTACCAAGAAGACATCACCGAAGGTTTAATAAACAGAAGCTTCACATTATTGCATTTTTTTACAGGGAATGGAGGCATTTTGCCAACATGGGGAAATTTGCCATTTTCTCCTCTGTAGTGCAATCTCAGGGCTGGTATATTTAGTTGAGGGAGTGTGGGGGGCATAGACCCCCACCTGGGTGGGTTTGACATATTGCGGTGTGATTGCACATTGAATGTTGTCCAAGTACCGCCATTCTCTGTAAAAAATGCATTAATGTGAAGCTTCTGATTATTCAAACTTTGGTGATATTATCTCACTAAAGTAAGTTTTGATTAAGTATAATTCTGGTTTACTGAAGTAGACCCATCCATATATATATATATATATATATATATATATATATATATATATATATACATACAAATTTCTACTTTTTTATTATTTATGTTATGTTAACATCACTCTCCCCTTTTCAAAATTAAAGTCTCCCACTAATATTATCTCCATGTTCACACTAACCCAATTTAAAACTTTTTAAATATTACCTCTCATTTTTTTATAACGTATGCATATACTACAATAAATCTATATGCCTGCCTTTTTCACCTTACATCTATCACTGTTATTCTGCTCAGCATTACTAGAGTGTAGTCCAAAATTGTTATTAACTGTCAACACAGTATACCTAACCTGAACATGTTTCTTTTCCAGTACTTCAAATAATCTGCTTCCCATAATCTTTCTGCTTGTAATTTCAACCATTCTGCTAAAATCCTTGTATATTTCAGTATAATAATATCCATGTCAAATGCTGAACACCATTTTAAAACACCTAGGCTTCTTTTGATATTCACATTTATAGCTAAAATTCTCAACTTCTTCCATTTCTCTCTTCCTTTCTTTTTTGTTACTTTAATTTAATTTTTCTTTATCTTTATTTTTTTATCTTTTTGTTCTTTCTGCTCTTTTTATCTACTTCTATATTTTTCTTGTTCATTCTCTTGCTTTTGTTCATATCTCTCACCCGTTTCATATCTATTTTCTATATTTTTGGTTACAAACCATCCATAAATCTTCTATTTGTTCACATTTTCTATATTTCACTTCACATTTTTTCTCTTCGTGTCCAACTTTACCACAAATAAAACATTTTCTTTTATCACAATTGCTAATTAAATGATTATACCTACCACAAAAGAAACATGCCTTCAGTTGTCTCCAATATTTTACAGAATCCTTATGTCCATCAAAATTTATCACATAGAATATGTATGATTTTTTTTCATTTTCCATTTTCAGTATAATCTCATATTCCCTACCCCCTTCTTCATATACGTCTGTTATTATACATTTTTGTAATATTCATAACATCTTTATATACAGTCCTCAAAACATATTTTAACATGTATTTTAATGCTTCTTTTTCTTCTTCAGTTCAAAACTGTACATACATTCTCTTTTTTATGTCTTTCTAGTAAATGTTTGTATCATGCATGAATTCCAAGGACTGGGATTTTTTCTTACTTCATACTGTTCTAAGATGTTTTCCCTGTATTGTCCTGACTCAAAAAGAATGTCACAAAATGCATCTTTATTAATATATATAAATGCTCTTACCTGCTTAGGTGATATGCCCACTGGTGAAAATATATCATCCCAAATGTCATAGCTCTTGAGTTCTTTATCTTTCTTACTGCTTATTCTTACAAAAATGTCTTACTTGTCACATCTATCTTCTTCTCTTCTATACTTTCTCCGTCTTTTACCCTTTGTGCATACAACCTCTTCTGTTTATGCTGCTTTGTGTGACTCTTATTCAGCCTGTTATATAGATAAAACTAAACGCTATTTTAAAGATTGCATATGGGAAAATAACAATGATATTAAGCATAAAAAAGAAAACAATGCTTAGAGAAAAGCCAATTTTCAGCAGAGGCCCAGAGAGAAATGCTCCAGACACATGTCTTTGTAATGTGGTAGGAAACTGAAGCACCTGGAGGAAACCCACACAAATGCAGGGAGGACATGCAGACTCCACACAGAAGGCACCCCAGCCAAGAATCGAACTGGAGAACCTCTTGCTGTGAGGCAGCAATGCTACCGCTGCCCCATACTGTCATACCCTCACACTTGAGTCTGATTGCCATGAGTCTGTTACTAACTCTGATGATATCCCTCACTGTCTCCTAAATCTTTTCCCTCACACAATACCCCCATTTCTAGTCTGTGCTCCCCTCTAGATCTAGGTAATTGTAGTTCCTGTACTGCCCATATATCTCCTGGAAATAGAGGATGTCCAGCCTCTTCCTTATCATGTCACCCACTTCCAAGTTGCGGTGAACCTACACTGAGTGTAGAAATCCTTAGTTCATGTTTGGCAGGTTGGCTGGTTGGGTTTATATCCAGCAGCAGCTCAGCAGAACTATTCCAGCTAAACCAAGTAGGGAATCTGGATACCAGCTGGACAACAGCTTAATGACACAGGACTGCTGGGCATTATGGTGCATAAACACTGTTCAAAAGAGGCACATGTACCCTTCCACAATTAAGACAGGCCCCTGGTGTATGTCTTAGTAGGCCATGTTCTCAATCCACTTATCTCTGGCAAATACCCATCCCTATTTTCAGTGACAGTGGTCAATGAGAACAAGTCATATAAAGTCAGTCAATACCACATCAAGTGGCTATACATGATACAACACAAAGTCTGTGTTCCGTATTCTCCTATCTAGAGGATACTGTGCACCACAGCTGATGCCTAAATCAGATAGTCTGTACAACTCTTCCCACAACAGTATCATCTAGAGTCTTTGCTGATGCCCTCAAATCTATTCTTCAGTGAATTTGAGGTGGCAGTACCCCACATGGTTTTGGTAGCTAAGATAAACCCAGCAATTACACACTGAGAACATGTAAACTCCATACAGACATTGTCCAACAGTCAGGTCAAATTTTGTATTTTGTGCATGGGAGAAGAACACCTTCACTATTATGCCAACTGTGTAATGAAATATTTCCCATTAAATATACATACACACACACACCTATATTTATATATATATATATATATATATATATATATATATATATATAGAAAGAGAGAGAGAGAGAAGGAGAAAGACACCAACTCACTTTTATGTACTATCATAAAAAGTTGTTTCAGACTGCTAATTCTGTCTCAAAATATACTGTACATAACTACAATATTTCTTATGGGGAAAAGAAATGCATAATCCTTTAAGTACAAGAAATATGCTTTGTTACACCCCTGACATTTAGTTTCCTTTGAAGGTTTATGGCTATTATTGTCTTAGTTATCTGTCACACCTGTTCCCTTTCCAAACATCATGAATTGGTGTAGTCATTTTAATTTCTAAATATCAGACAATTATGCATTGCATTTTATTCCCTTTTAAATGGTTTCACTGTTATCCATTTTTATGTATATAGATATTCTGATATTTCTTTTACCTCTTTCTCTTCCTTATCAGTTTGTGATAATTTAGGAAATGAGTTTAAACGTGCATATACTCTTAGATGGAGCTTTCCAGAGAAATATTGTTTAAGACATTTTTAGTAGATTTACACATGGTTATCCCACATGAAGATACAGTAAACAAATCCAAAATGCCTTCATAACCCAATAAATCTATTTGATTGCATCTATGACAGAAGATCAACTTTTCAGATAGTCGAAATTCATATGGTGAAGACCATACAATTGACTTTCCCAAAATTGAGTGAGACAAGACAACATAAATCTACATTTTTGCAGAGGAACAAGCCCCCTGCATACCTCCTCACCTCCTGCATATTATGTATACCAAATATGAGGCCACACTACAGTAGGGAAAATGGTAAACTCCCTGATCCCCACTGTACCACAGTCTCCATAAAATGTTTCATCTTTTCGGAAAGTCAGTATTATGGTGTTGACCACATAAAGTTCAACTTTCTGAAAAGTCAGACTTCTGAAGGGAACCCAGTAATTCATATAATATACATAAACTACATATACCACCTATATTATTTTTACAGGAAGCTTTCTAAAAAAAAAAGAAAAAAATATGATAATTGAAGTAGATGGTCATTTGGGTTTAGAGTGTCCTCATCTCACTCATCATACAGAAACTGAAATATCTTTATACTGATAAACTAGCACATTGTATCAGAAACTTTACCTAATTCCAAAAATGAACTAGTTGGGTATCAGTGGGTCTACTTTACTTACCCAAAAAACCACATTGGTGACATTCTCTTCACCGAGACGAATACACTGACAAACCAGAAGGCCGACATCTGGAACACCGACATTCTGACCTGAGGTAAGGTAACCACTTGGCCATCCTATTGAACTTTGCCCCTTACTCCTGCGGTAGTGAGATCTCAGAGTTGGTATATTTAGTTAGGGGGGGTGTGGGTTTAGTTTTGTATTTTTTTTTTTTGGGGATGGTGATGTGATTTTTCGGGTAAAGTGAAGTTGTAGATCTGGGTATCAGTACCTTTTATTGATTATATTTCAAACATGAGTATATATATGGAATAAAGGCAACATAGTCTTTATTTGCTAAGGGCCAGAATTTTCAGTCAGGCTACATAATAATCTTAATTGTTTTACTAGTGTTCAAGATTCTAGTGCATGAAATGCACTTAATGTATGAGCTACAGGCTGATATAGTAACATACAGAGTAATTAATGTAAGTAATGTAATTAATGTAAGTTAATATAGCAGTCAATAATATTCCAGAAGATCTTTCCTTCACATTTCCAATGTGCTTAAGGAACATTACAGAAGAAATATATTTTACATACCATTTTCTCTTATTGGCATAAATTAATAACATTCAACATATTTCACAAATAAAAATATAAGCTAATTAATACATAAAATAAGATCATTATGGTTTTACACTATCACCACTACAATCTGCAACTTGAGCACCACTGATGAGGAAAATAACCCGAGTGTTTATCTAACTTACATTAATAGAAGATGTACTATCAAAATGTATATATGAGTTTGAAGAGACTCTTAAATCATTCAGTTAAGATATTTAGATTTATTGGGACTCATTCAGAAGTGCTTATGCTTGCTAGACAATCACAGACATTTTCGAAGTAACTCACACAATATAAATACGAGCATCTCTAACAATACTGTTTGAATCTGCAACTTTCAAAAGTTAGTTGAAAAATATCTTGACAGCTATTACGTAGATCATCAGGTTTGTGATACAAAGATTTACAATGATAAAAATAACCATTGTTCCTGGTAAATTGATTTCCAGTGCTAATATGTCTCAGTTCAGGTATATAAACGTGTGAGTAAAAACTTCAGGCTAAAACAGTAAAGCAACTTACAGGTGTGCACATATATATATATATATATATATATATATATATATATATATATATATATATATATATATATATATATATATATATATATATATATATATATATATAAAACAAAAAAACTAGTATTTTTGTCTCACATAAGTTCGACCCCAATGCACAACAAGGTAAAATGGCAAAATGACAAAAGAAGAGATATAAAATTAACTCTTTTGTCCCTCTTTATTAAAAGGAATCTCTTCATAAAATGCCCCGATAAAAAAAAAACAATTAATTTAAATAACACAACTAAAACACACCAAAAGTAAACACCCAATCAACTTGCCTGAATCAAATCATGTGAACTGTGGTATTCCTAATTCAACATGTAAACACTCTTGTGTTAAAAAAAACAGTGAACTAAACACATTTACAAAGTATACCACAACACCTTGTATTTAAGCAAACATTTGATGCTGATATTTTCATTAAGACCAGGAAACTCATCTGCTCTTAATCTGCCACATCAACTTTCGATTTTCAAGAAAATCATTACAACCCATGGGAAACCTATCTTTGTCAACTTGCTCCAAACTAAGAAATTACATTTCTTAAAACTAGAGCAACCTTTACCATGTTTGGCCAAAGCATTATGCATGTCTTGATCCTTAATTACTTTAACATGTTCCCTAATGTGTAAACGTAATTCTATTGTGCTTTTGCCAACAAAGAATTGTGTGCAAGAACAACAAGTGGCCAAATATACATTGCTGTCACTCCCACAGTTAAACCTCTGTTTTAATAAAAAAGTAAAATTTAGATGTTCAAAATAAAAACTGTTGACATTGTTGATGTAGCGAAATTTTTTGCATGTAGTAGAACAAAACATGCCAACTCATGAACTAAAAATCCTAGTTTGTCTACTAATATTGAATTCTAAAAGATTCTTAAGATTAGTACCTTTTTTATGTGCAGAAATCGGCTGATTTCCCAAAACCTTAACAAGGTCAGAATTTCTTTGTATTATTTCTCAATTATTAGTGACGATATTCTTAACACAATTGCTGTCAGTAGACATTATTAGAGGGAAGGCCAATGATTTGTCATTTGTTAACATGGTTTTGTCTTTTACAGAAAAACCTTTTGTAATAATCGGTGGAAATTTGTCTTCCCTTTCCAAAATAACCAGGTCTGCTATTCTGTCCAACTAAGTTTGAGGATAATATCTGGACAGAAACAATTGTTTCATATAACTTAATTCTTTTAACAATTCATTATCATCACTGGTAAGGTGGCTAGCTCTAATTAGTTGCCCTCTGAAGATATTCAGCTTCATAAACTGTGGGTGATTGGTGCAAAAATGAAGATACTGTTAGTGAACAGTTTTTTTTCCAAAAGCAGCACTTCCAAATCACTTATTTTCTAAATTTAGTTCTATCATAATATCCAGAAAGTTAATTTTGTTTCCAAGGCAACTACTAGTAAATTTTAACCAGGCTACAGTCCAATTAACCTGTGCAACAAAATAAAAAAAAGCTATTTCTAGACTGTTCTACACAAAAAAAACAAATTGTCAAGTGTAATGTTGGTAATAATTGGCATGCCAAAAATATGGTATTTTAGTCAAGAAGTGACCCACCCACTAACATAAAACTAGGTTTGCAAATGCGGGTGCGAATCCTGAAACTTGTTGGTAAATTGTGTTCTGGAATTGAAAAAAAAATATTTTTAATACCATTTCAAGTAGCGCCAATATCAGATTCCCTTCAAGAATATTAATTTCACATACATTAGAAAGATAATTTTTCACAAAATCAATGCCCTGACTTTGATCAATACTGGTATAAAGAGCCCTGATATCAATGGTGCATAAAAAGGTCTTATTAGCTGTAAAATAATAATATTTGAGGGAATTAAAACATTCCATAACTCCTTTAAGTAATTAGTAATTTTTTTTCCAACAAAGGATTCAAAATTTGATCCAGATAACTGGAAATTGTAACAGTTTTGTGTTTGGGACTAGACAATGGGTCAAAATGGGGGAGTTCTCTTCATCTTTATGTATTTTTGGAATGCCAAAAATAATACCTAATGCAGGTTGTTCTACAGTTAGAAATTCTAGAAGTTGTAAAGGTAGACAGCTCCTGTTAAAAAGTTTGAACAGCTGAATGTCAGTATCTTTAAACAGTTTAACTACAAAGTTACGGCTAACTTTCCAGTAACTGTAGCTGTTCAACATTTCCTCCAGGTCTCTTTGATATCTGGTTTCATTCATAATAACCATTCCATACCCCTTGTCAGCTTTCATGAATTTTGGATTCCTAGCTTGTCTAAGAGAATTCAAAGCTTGCTGTTCATTTTTAAGTCGAACTTATTGTGCAACAACTTCCTACGTATCATCAAATCAAAATCTTTTTCACAAGTCCTAGCAAATACGTGTATTGTGTGGTTTAACACAGGATTGAAAGAACTAGTTTTATTTAACATCACGCTGAGAAACACAATTAATATCATGCAAAATATATTTAACATTAAGTGCGAACAAACAGTTTAAAATATGTAATCAACCTGGTATATGGTGTCTGATGACCAGGAACAAAAGATAAACCTTTTGAAAGTACACTGAGTTCATCATTGTTAAATTGTTGATCACATAGATTAAAAATACACTATTCAGTATTTATTTTCATTTCTCCATCCTCAGACTTTCTTCTTGGTTTGTTTGGATGTGTTGTTTGGATTTGATATCCATGCCTGATGGCATCTCTTAAAAAACATAAAAACTGAATTATTGGTCGCCTGATTAAGTGCTTCATTGCAAACTACATTGTTTGCAAAGTTGTTAGACAAACAACTTTCTAAGTTAGTGGAACCTCTTATTTTGGTGTGAATGGTACTACCCCTGGCAGTGTCTTGATTAAAATTAATTACATAACTGTTACTGTCAGCTGCACCTGATGAATTAAAATCAATACCTCCTGGATTTACAGAACATATTGGATGTGCTCAGTTACTTGTGTATGCCAAGGCATCTCTAGAAAGTTTTTTATTTTTCTAATTGACAAGAGTAGTGATGTGCCTGTCAATTTTAATTGGGATGCCTTCATATCAATAAGAGAAATCATCACAAAAGGCATGTATACAGTTCCAACACAGTACATGAAAGAGTGTATAGTGCAGAGTAGTATGAAAACCTGTCTCAGGCATACTGAATAAAAGTTTTGTAAATGATCAGTAAGGGTACATAGACTGCATTACAAATAAATAGTCGTGGATGTGTGTGTATTGAAAAGGGACACACAGATGAACTGTAGGAATGAACACAGGGAAGAGTACAGGTGAAACATGGTAATGTGCAGTAGATGAGGGCATGTCAATAATGACAGTTGTAGCATTAACATTAATCACATATCTACATGATACAGCACTTACTGCACAGTTATTGTATATTACGTGACTGTCACACAAGGTAACAATCAATGGAGAGAATTCTTTGAGATATAAGCATCCTGACATGAACAATGCACAGGACATATGTCAGGGACAGTATATACAATAGATGTTAGGCACATATCATGAAGCTGTGCAAAATGAGTTGCCTGAATATCAATGTAATTACAGCATAGGTCTTAACCAAGTGAGACACATAGTATCAGGCTCATGAACAACAGTAGACAGAAGAACACACAATGGTGGACAATATCAGCATAATACCACCATTATTCCATTGTCTTTGATATAATGTATGTGATTGTGAGTGATCGTAGATGGTTCTGCAAGAACACACTTGTACAACAGTCATGATTTGTCAGCAATTTATGAGGAGAAACACACCTTCGTAAAAACTTAACATGTGCTGGAGGTGTTAAGAGAGACACTGTTATACCGTATGTAAGATTGTGAGCAATCCTGGCTAGGTTAAAGGTGTGCATGGCATATATATTGCACAATCCACATTGTCAGGAATGTACCTTGCCATCAATGTTGTCAATCAGCTATGTATGTATTCTGTGCATCACAGGAACATGTGTCACGCATGCATCTTGTATAACACCTTGATGAGGTTTCCGCACAATTAAACACTAATGTTTATGCAACAAAAAGAATACTTAGGTATGGCCAGTAAGATGTGTGGGAGCTCACTGTGGCAAATGTGGTACACCTGAGTAACTCATCCTTGGGAGATGTGTTGTGAGGTACATGAAAAAGGGTGCATTATACTTAGTTATTGGTGTGATGAGGGCAGAGAACTATGAAACTTTGATGTGGATATCTCACACATACTCAGGAGTTGTGTTGCATACAAGAGGGTAGTCAACACTGTGGGCACATGCTGGTGGACATTCTGCATACCATTTACCTGTGTACATATGTCAGATATCATCTGGTCTGCTTATAGGGGTGTGCTGTCTATATTTTAATTAGATTGTGTATTTTCTTTTATAATGTAGCAAAGCCCCCATGATTTTTGTTCATTCCCTGTGCCTCCATGGCTGTGGCAGCAATCCTTTGTGTGTGTTGATAATGTCTATATTATACTAATATCACACATGGATTCAATGACTGTTCACAGTCTGTATTCTTCCACAAAGCTGTTTGGACGAAGTGAACAGGAAGCAGCCTAGCACAGAGCCCTGAGGTATGAACCTGATAACTGGACTATACCTCTAGGTCACTTCACACACTTCAAAATATTTATCTGTCATGTTTGTGATCCAGTGGTCTACCCACTTGGTGATACAAGTGTTTATGGCCACTTGTGACTGTGTCTCAGTAATACCTCAGTGTAGATTTTTTGTCAAATGTCTTGGCCTGGTCAGTTTACACAAGATGATAGTGCCGTTATCATGTATACCCTTGTTGACCTTCTTGAGGACATCTAACAAATGTAACAGACATGATGTAGCCTGAACAAATCACACATGTCTTTCAAACACACAGTCAGTATATTATCTGTGTCCTTTTAAATAAGCTCCATGATGACGTGTTGGTCTACCTCACAGATAAGGACAGTCAGGATGTGTCTTTACATGCATAGATCAAGTGATATTCCCCCAACAGTCATAAGGAAACATGTTGATGTGCACCTTTCCATGGGAACATATTCTATCTGGAGCCTGTGCTGAGGTATGGATCCAACTGTGTCTGGTAGATCCATGTTTTCAGTCATGCTATAGGTAACTCATGATGTGTCAAGGTCCATTGACTCTGCATTGTCAGTACAAAACACACAGATTTGCTGCCGTCCTTAGAATAGAAGCTGAATAATGTTTGCATGCACTCTTTGGCAGATGGCCAATGGTGACAGAGTGGTGACATGTGAAACAAACTGTCAGCTAACAAACTGTCTATTTCCTCTGGTTAGGTATGTCTCATGACTTCCACATGCAGACCTGTGCTTAGTTGTGTATTTCACTTAAAGTGCCAAATTTATTGGAATAAATGATTTGTGAAAAGATCTACAAATGCATTGGTCATTCATCACATTCATCACACTGGTACTATGCACATAGTCATACAACTGTACCAATGTCATGTACTTATATCAATTGCACAACATATACCTATATGTGTTTCATGTGTAATTTGTGTTTAAGCAGCCTGATGCCATATCAGGACACATTGCAGATCAGTTGCTTGTGGCTCGCGCATAACATTTCCTGACACAAATGCCAATAGTCACAGAACGGTGATGCTGACCGCTTCAGTAAAACTTGGGTATAGCAACACAGCTGCACATACAATGAATTCCACAAGATTGCAATTGTATCAAAACATGTGATACATTGGTTGCGTATATCACAGCATAACAACATGTGTATGAGACAAGATTTATGTGACCATATAAACAATATGAATTTATATTGATGTGTGTCACACAGCATTTAATGATGGTATGTAGACACATGTACACCTCTAATATATTGCAATTGTCACTGTGATGGTGGAATGTGAACTGTGTAGACAGATGTTCTGCTCCACTATAACAGATATCCTAATATGCAAACAGTATGCATACAAGTGTATTATACCATGTCAACAGTTCTCAGGGAACAAATTACTATGGGTGTTGTAGAAGGAGCATGTAATGCAATGTTATCAATGGCCATCAACACATTAGCTTACATCATAGATTGTAATACCCTCTTGTAGCCATAATGTGCATCTACAACTCAATATAGCACGTCAATAACAGCAACATTGACATGTCACTTGTTCATAGGGTCACAGGACATTATTCGGCTAATGGCCAATATCACACAAAATCCTAGCCATTAATATACCATGTAAATAAAAATCCCTATATCTATACTATGAAAGATAGTAAGACTATTGTGCATATGTGTATATTTGTTGGATTGCATTCAATCCTGCCGCTATCCA
This sequence comes from Protopterus annectens, assembly GCF_019279795.1. Taxonomy (NCBI): domain Eukaryota; kingdom Metazoa; phylum Chordata; order Ceratodontiformes; family Protopteridae; genus Protopterus; species Protopterus annectens. The sequence continues at coordinate 1,485,372,440 of NC_056728.1, read as the reverse complement.
TATGAGACATGTGCACTTCACCATGACAGAATTAGCAATCACACATGCAGTGGTCTAAAGATGACTTGCAGAGGCTCATGGAAGGACACTGCTTCATGATGTGTGCATGCATATTTGACATGAGAATAGCTGCAGGAAGGATGTCATGTGGTAAGAGGAAATAGTAGGATGCATGGGGCTACATGGAAGGTACCCCAAGTGTTAGTGAAATGAAGAACTATAGGCTGTGTTCCTGCAGACATCACAGAACAATTTCACCTGGAGTGCCCATATAGAAACATACACATAAAGTTACATGGGTCAGTTGTGAGGCTTACAGTTCATTCTGTCTTAGTGGCTATTAGATACTTTATCCAAATGTCTGCCTGTTTCTCTTTCTTGCTCACATGCACTCACTACCTTTTGTGTCATGCCACCCCCACACACACAGAACCCTGTGCAAATTATGAGAACTGTGCCGTATCCTTGTTTTCCATCTTTTGGATTCAGTGATAGATAAGTCTTTTATCTGATGCTCAGGATGCATAGCTGACTTAGTGCTTAGTATATCAGTGCTTGTGATGCTGTTTTGCAAATTGTACAACTTTCTTATGGGTTCTTGTAATGTGCACATCCCTCACAACCACTTAGACTATCAAAGCTGGACAAAGCCATAAGTAAAAGTTTGACCATAAGTAAAAGGCCCAACAATGGGGAGTGTTTTGTTTTTAATTGTTGTCTTCAAACTTAGACAGTTGATAGGATAACATGTTTTGCATTACTGTTTTATGTTTTTCCCTTGAGGAATATGAAGTCTGAAACTGAATGTGTGTAATTGTTTTCTAAATTCACTCTTTAATGAATTGCCAGTTCAAATGTATGAGGCCAAAGTGTTAACATTCTCTGAAAATCTGTACATTTGAGAGGTATGAATGTCTGAATCTTTGATGCATGAGGCCTATTAGTTGATAGAGGACACATGTATTCACATAAATCACTGTTGTCACATCTTGATGTAATTGCTGTAAAAATCACTTACCTTATAATTACTTACATTAACAGAATGTAAGGATATGCCAGTCATTTGTATTCTTAAAATTCTTAAACATTTATTTTTCTATTCCAGGTTCAACACTTACCTTGGAAATTTGGCAAATACAAGAGTTTTAGTTCGGGGCTGAATCTGTCTGATGCTAACAGTACACCGCCATTACATAAGTAAGTAAAATTTGGAAGCATTGCCTGTTATCAAACAAGTAGGATGAAGGTTTTAGCCCCTTAGATATGAGAGTGTGTGCTATCCATGGACTCTTGCCCAGTGTGAGGCCATATTTTGCACATCCGTGTCTGTCTACACCCACAGTGGCTGCTGGTTCCTCCTTTGACTCCTCTCCTGTGTGTGGCTGTGGTGACCTTGCCAATGGTGGTGGGATGTGTGACCCTTCCTCTTGTTGTTACTGCTTAAGTTATTTACTCAAGATAATGTTGTGAAACATGCCACAGACAGTGAGTATTTCAGAACATGCAAGGGGAATGTGCTGCAGGGCTCCCACAGATGTATCTAGGAACTGGAACCATGACTACACCAGCTTAAACAGATGTTCTATGATATTTCTTGTTTGAGTGTGTGCCTCGTTATAGAGCTCTTCACATGGTGTGTGTATGCATTTCAGATGTGCGTCATCAGTCATGGTTCCAGTGCATAATCTGCATTCCCTGGTAAATGCCCTGTAGGATATCTCCCTTAGTAAACACCAATCCGTTGTATGGCAGAATGACATATCTCCCCAACTACCTGTCTCCATAGGGGTTCCCCAAGGATCCATCCTTGGACCCCTACTCTTCTCTGTTTACACCAATAATCTAGGCTCTGCTGCCAAACATGGCACACTCATACAATATGCAGATGACTCAACCATCATCTGCTCAGCCCAGTCCCTACCCAAACTGCAAAAAGTCACACAGGAAGCCTTTTCCTCTGTTGAAACTTGGTAATCCAATGCCCAATTAATACTCAACCCAAACAAAACTAAACTACTCATCTTCCAACCCACCAAACATACTCAAAAAAACTCCCACTTTAACATCACAGCAAAAGACAACACCACTATATACCCAACTGAACACATCGAATTGCTAGGAGTGGAAATAGAGAATAAACTAAAATCTGACATTCACATATCCATGACCATAAAAAAAAATCCACAAAAAACTAGGAGCGTTATACAGAAATAAGCAACTTCTCACCAAAGCAGCAAAGATTTCAATAGCAAATTCCCACCTTATCTTCACCCTACTTTATGTCTCTCCAGTATATACCAACCCAAGGCAATGCGATCTAAACAAGCTAGAGACCTGCTACAACAAAATCACCAAATTCGCTACAGGGGCATCCTACCATAGTCACCACTGTCTCTCACTTGCTGAACTGGGCTGGCTTGAACTCCCTCACCTCCTTCAGTGGTATCAACTCTCACTCGCCCACAAACTAGTAAACCATCCACTAAATGTCCCATCCCTCCAGAACCTACTCAAACCCTATCGCACCACCAGACCACTAACATCCAGCAACAAAAATCACTTGCAGATCACCAAAGCCAATAACTCTGCTGGTGAAGCACTATTCTCTTGCACCATAGCCAAATTATGGAACTCCCTCCCACCCACAATTACCTCCATACCATCATGTATCCACTTCAAAACTTTACTAAAAGCGCACGTAACAACATGCTGGCTATGCCCTTGCAACTCCCACTTTAATATCACCCACACCATCCAACCACTACCTTTCTTTCCACTCCGCTAACTACCTTGATTATAGCAAGCTCAGATGCTCATAAGCCTAGCACTTATTATACAGCAGGAACTTCTTATTGTAACATTTGTAAACGTCTGTGATGTACTTCACAGATAAAGATTCTAGTTGTCTACTGATGTACTATGTTCTTCATCTGTAAATATGTTGTAAGTAATTGCTATGTTAAATTGTTAATCATTATGTAATCCAATGTAACTACTGTCTGTTTATTTTAACTTTTTAATTTTAGTTTTTCTCCCTGGGCCTCCACTGAAAATGGACCTACGTCCAGTCGGACACTCCCGGTCAACAAATGTAAATAAATAAATAAATAAACATCCCATATACTTGATAGTTGTGTCAGATATGTGAATCATGGTAACCGCCTTGGTTGCCAGCACACACATTCATGATGATTCCCTTAACATTACACATAACTTGTCAATTAATGGAGTGGAAGCCCTTTCTATTTATGTACACCCTTTCCAGTTCCCCAGATCGTGCTTTGATTTCTCCACATGTACAGTCTATGGCACCCAGGACTTCAGTATATTGTACTACAGGGTACAACTCCTGTATAGTTCTGGCTCTGTTCTCAGCTGTATGGGGAAAATATATGTAGTCACTGGCATGTTGTAGCATAGCATTCAAGAACTGATGGAGGATCCGGGATGCTGATGCCTGTGACACCCCAACATGTCACCTGTTGTTCTCTGGAAGGTTACTGCTGCAGCTAAAATTCTAAGTACTACACGTACATTAGTCTCCACTGGGACTGGTTCCCCTCAGTTTGCATTGCTCTCTTTTGAGGACAGCAGAGGTTGCAGAGTCCTTGTAGTGTGTCTCTATCCACCCGGTAGCACTGTACAATTTCCATCTTCTGCAGACTGTGAAAAGTTAATGAGGTCTAAACAACCTTCTCCTTCTTGGCTGTGGTCTATTGGCAGCCTGCTGCACATACACATGAATTAAAGCAAAAGCAGCCCCTAACATTCCTTCAGTGTAGACTAGTTTCTGTGGCTGTATTCCAGTAGGCTTTGGAATTCACAGGAAAAACCAGCACTTAGTCTACATGGCTGCTTTATAGCTTGTTGAATAGCTCCTCCATCTTGGATTGGTAGATTAGCACACAGTTCAGCTGTTTTTGCTGTACTTAGCATGTGACGATGTTTACCATGTTTGTGCAGCTCTGCACACACATCTACTTACTGAATACAAAATGATACACTACCATATGCACATCACACCAGTTTTAGAAGACTGTGTAGGCTTTATTAAATCTGTACCAATATTTGGGATGTTGTTATTTGAAAAATATAATGGTACATTGATGGGTCAGAGTAAGAAAAGAAAATGATAAACATAAGGTTTGGAAGAGAAGGAATATGAAAGCAACTAGAGACTCTGAACATTGATATACATGAAGTGGAGATGTAAAGGAAGGACGGACTGTTATAAAATAATGAAATAAAACTTTTATATTAATCTTGAGTAAAAACATGGGTGAGGGTGAATGCAAGAAAGCAATATGGAAAAGACAGGAAAGATGTTACTCTTGTTTCCTTTTATTATGCAACTGCATTTCTGTGTCATTTATTATTCAATAAACTGCAAGTGAAAAGAAACATGAAATATAAAACAACAGAACAAAGAATGTGCACTAACTACAATACTAAAGACACATCAGAGAATTGTTTTTGGGTTTATAAGAAAAATGAAGGTTTCTGGACATTATTCAAGGATGTTTGTGACTGGAAAGTATTTAAAAAGATGGATATGGACATGGTACTCTATGGGAAATATAAGTTTTGGAGTGAAAAAGAAACTGAAAAAAGGGGTAATATTGTATCCATAGCTATTAGGTGTTTATGGAAAAGAAGATGTGAAGAATTGTATAACAAAAGAAAAAATGATGAGGAAATAGTATATGTAAAGACATGGTTATGGTGAAAGGGGTGGGGGTGAAATGGGTTTTATATGCGTTTAGGAAAATAAACATATAAAGTGGTTCATAGACATGCACATGCTGTGATATAAAGTGTAAATTCAATGATTGTGTTAATAATGATGGACAGCTATTAGTATAATAAAGTCAGCCCTGCTCTTCTGCATAGGTCCAATGGGAGCTTTTATACCCACCTGCATTACCACCAATTCAAACAGATGGATCCTCAGTTTAAGATCTCATCTGAAGAATGACATACCCCAGAATCCGCTTTTATACCCACCTGCACCACCACCAGTTCAATCAGATGGATCCTCAGTTTAAGGTCTCATCTGAGGAATGACATACCCCAGAATCCACTTTTATTCCCACCTGCACTACCACTAATTCAAGAAGATTTATCCTCAGTTTAAGGTCTCATCTGAAGAATGACATACCCCAGAGTCCGCTTTTATACCCACCTGCGCTACCACCAATTCAAGCAGATGGATCCTCAGTTTAAGGTCTCATCTGAAGAATGACACACCCCAGAGTGCAGTACTTCTCTTATGCTGCACTGCAGTATTACCAAACTATCTGGTGTAAGAACAGAACTCACAGCTTTATGCACTAAATACAAGTGAGTTATATGTTGTGTCAGTGATACTTGTGGTATGAAATGTAGGGATGGTAAATAATGACAGCAGAAATTATGGAAACTCTGACAGCAGAAGTAGCAATACTTGTGGACAAGTGGCTGTGCTGTCAGAAGGACCTGTCTTCTGTTACAAGAATGGAACTGCAATTTGGGAAGCAGTGAATTATGCTCCATAATGTGCCGCTTTGTGAAATGTACAAGTTAAACTATGGTGCAAGTGTTTGGAATGCAAAGGTAACATGGCTGTGCAATTCAACAAGTTTATGTATCAGCAGCTAGTTTGTAGAGTAGAAGGACAAACACCTGTTTGAAAAATGGCAAGGTGAACTATGCATACCTCTCAACTGTCCAGATTTTCACCTAATATCCAGATATTTGTCTCAAATTTTTGGTCTAATGTTATAACATTTGTGTTTGTTTAGCAATTTTTTTAAGGATTGAAGTCAGTAAATAATGGCACATATTTGAATTTCAGACTTCATTTTCTTCACAAAATGCATTCTAACAAAAAATACCCTGTTATTCTAGCAACTGCCTATGAGCAATATTTAAAATCTGTCTCTAATTTTAGGATAATTTAGTGGTGCTGGGCCCGCTCCTGTTTGATATCTATTTTTCAGAAGTTAAGGCTAATGTTAAAGACCCTTGGCTCACCAAGTTTGCAGATGACCATAAATTGGGAGCTGCCATAGATTCCCCCCATGGCACCGATATCTTGCAAGAGGGTCTAACATAGAAAAATGACTGATGCCAAAACCACGGTTTAAAACTCAATGCTAGGAAATGCATTATAATTCCCTTTAGGAAATTCTCCACCTAATTTAATCACTCAATTTATAAAACACTCCTAAAAGTCAACTTGATAGTTAGGGAACTGTAAACATATGATGACAGTAATCTGGCCTTCAACCATCATGTAGCGAAGATAGTAAGAACATCTTTCTGTCACCCAACTTACAGGTGACATTATGGCATTCTTGTCCAAGAAAGTTATGCTGCCACTCTACTCAGGCTTTATCAGACCCATAATTGAGTGCAATGACACTATTTACAATGTACCTAACCACACAATTGCAGCAGATGGAACAACCACAAAGGTTCCTTATGAGGAGAATCCAGGGCATGAATACCCTGTCCTACATAGATCACCTAAAGCCCCTGTTTTCAGTATCCAAAAAGCAGCTGAGAGGGGATCTATGCCTGGCTTTTAAGGAATCCTCAGATCCACCCCAATGGATTTTTTGCATATCTGCAAAACAAACAGCACTACAAACACTAGATCTAAGGATTTTAACTTGACTTGTGAAATAAATAGAATATGGTCGCGGGACAGATATGTGACTCAAAGGATCCCTGTGTTATTGAATTGGCTGTCCATCCATGTGAAGCAGACTTCATTGCTGACAGTGTTCAAACAGAACCTTGACAATTGGATGGGAAATCACAAACTCACCCCTGATCTGGCTCTCACATCTCTGATGGACAGAGGCTGTCAGCAAGCAAAATGTTTTCCAATTAGCATCCCTCACCCACAAATCCTTTAGCTACCACATTGCTAACATACCATGCTCCTGAGAGATGCCAACAGTACTCAATGACAAGTTGGGTTGGATTGGGGTACACAACTCGGTTGTTAAAGACCCTAGTGGATGTTAGCCTAATAACCACCTATGAACCTATAAGACGTAAGCAAACATACATTAACAGAAAAGAAAACAATCCATATTAAGATTTTTCCATTCATATACATTATACATCACATATCTTTCCTTTCTATGAAATTATCATCAGTCCAGCATTGTACAGATTGCTGAATTCCTGCCTTCTGATTAAACCACAGTCCTCCTCTTCTTCCTGTACACAATTCCGCATGTATTTTCCTATAACTTCCATTTATTTCAATTAAATTTGCTCCTTCTCTTTTCTAAAGATTGCTCTTCCAGTTCATTTATCTCTTTTATAATATTCAATACTTCAAATACAGTTAGTTTAGACTTTGATTTCCATTTTCAAGTAATTGCTTTTTTGGCAGACAATAGAATTAAACTTCATAAGGCCTTGTAATGTCTAGGCAATTCAGATACTGTGTCCCAGTTCAAAATAATTGTTTCTCATTTTCTTCCTCATCACACCTCCAACATTTGCTGTTTACCTGAGGAAAAATTCTTTGAGGTCTGCTAACAACCATACTTTCACTGCTTGGTTTAAGAAAATTAATTGAATGGTAAAAGAATGCAATGAAAAAATGTACTGAAACATCCTTAAAAGATATAGATCTTAGTCAACAGGAATCATAGCTACAGTACACATTTCAAATTAAGCAAACTTTGATCCTTCAAGACAAGAAACAATCAGTATGGCCTTCCTGAAGGCAAGGGGAATGAAATATTACAGATATTCTAATATCAATTTATTAAAATACTGGTTGTACTGCTTGCCTTACAAAATAGAATAGAAAGTGTCCATTTTTTTCTTCAAGCTCCATGACATACTATAAATAAGGAACCTGGTCCATCACTGAAAACACTGAAAACTCCCTGCACCCCGAGGCAAACAGCTAATATTAAAATGGGATTGTTCTATCTCTATATCTATCTATATGCATGGAAAATACATTTTGATAATGATATTTCCTGTGTTGTTGTTAACAGACATTATTGTTCTTTACTAAAAATTGTCAAGTCAATGATAAAAAAGTCATCACTAAATATAGTCCTATGTCTTAGGATTTTGCATTAACCCCCCCTCAAAAAAAATGTTGACTAACAGACTACAATAAAATAGGTTTATAGGTTTGCTAGCATTTGCTAAGAGGGCTGGTAGACTGGTTTACACAGTATTTTCAACCACAACCCAAATCAGTGGCAATGTGAATACAGGCAGACAGACAGACAAGGAGACAGACATTAGAACTTTCATACATTTAGAGCAGTGAGATGAAAGCAGTTTTTTATTTATTGTCACAATTTGCTTACAGAAACGTTCAGTTTGGAATTAAGGCTAACATATTAATTTTTATCAATTTTAGGACTATGTACATAAATTTATACACACACACACACAGACACACACACACACACACACATATATATATATATATATATATATATATATATATATATATATATATATAGAGAGAGAGAGAGAGATACCAGCAGAACAAAAACTTTCAGCTAGATATTAACTAGTAGTTATTTACAAATAGTCTATTCTGAAAATCTCTGGATTAACTCATATCTCTAAAGCAGTTACACTGAATTTCTTTGTCCAAAAGTGTTTCTAGATTCTTCTTACAGTTCTGTCTAACATAATCAAAATTATGTGTGTGTGTGTGTGTGTGTGTGTGTGTGTGTGTGTGTGTGTGTGTGTGTGTGCGTGTGTGTGTGTGCCCATGTGTGTAAGATCACTGACTGTTTTCTCATGTTTCAAATTGTGAAACAGTAGAAACTATTAATTTGCTCTTTCCCCACTATATTACAATGTTGTAGTTGGTATATGTAAGTAACTTGGATTGAGATTGATGCAGGGTCCTTGCCCATGCAAAAAAGAAAAGAAAAACAATTTTTGCTTTTTTTTCAAGTTTTGGATCTTTTTTCCAAAATCTTAGTTCTTGAACTTTTGATCATATCATCTCACCGATATGATTTTCGAGTTTCTGAACCCGATCAACTGATAGGGATCTACATACACACACACACACACACACACACACACACACACACATATATATATATATATATATATATATATATATATATATATATATATATATATATATATACGTATATACATATATACACATACATACATGTATATTAGGATTGAACTAATTAATAAATTGAGTTAGCCATGTTTAGTCATTACAACATCCCAGTTTCAGCTTATTTAAATAGATTTACCCTTGTCATTTATTCTGCTATGTTAGATAGAGTAGGAATATTTAATCACTATTTATTAGTTTTATCTCACAACTGAGGATTTTCTAGAATTGCTATTTAACTAGTTCATTTTCTTCAAATGGCTTATTTAAATGTTGATTACCACCTCTGATGTACTTGTGATGATGTGAGATAGTGTCAGCTGTGGCAGTGCATGTCTAACACATGCCAGCATTGCTATTTGGAGTTTTGTAAAGTATTATATGTCATTTGAATATCAAAGTGATTTGCATAGATACAGGCAAAAACAATATCACTGTACCAGATAAAGTCCAGACGAGGTTCCAAAAATATAATGCAAAAATTCCAAGCAGGCAAAGGACACCGCATGGCATAAAACCAAATGATTTATTTATTAAAAGACATTTAAGCATTTTCGAGTAGTACTCCTGCACTTCATCAGACAAAAAATTATATCACAAGCCAAAACATTTTAAACACTGTTAAACCAATCACTGCTAGCAACAGTTTTTTTTCCCTTCCAATTAAATAATTATTGGAAACCAAGTGATTTAAAGTAACCTAAGACTTTAGCAAAATAAATACATTTTTAGTATGTTCCAACCACAGCATATATAATAAAATTCAGATATAAGACATATATTGCACATATCTAAACAGTGTAATATATATCATACATAAACCATTTCATCTGTTGCAAATATACTGTTTTAGAAAATTTAATGCTAAACTGCATCAACAAAGGCCTGCCATCCACATAGACAACTAAGTATACACCTTAAATGAAGTTTACAATAAAAAACTTAAGCTGCTGCATAAACACTCATCAGTCTACTAAGATGTTCAAAAAACAAACACATAAACAAACAAAAAATATATTAAAAAATAGAAAAAAAATATATAAACAAAGCCAAAAATTGTAGCAAAATACTGCTCACATAAACAATATGTGTGTATGTAAAAACACAATAAAAACAGAAAATAAATGCATAAATAAATAAATAATATATTAAAATATGTGCATATATATATATATATATATATATATATATATATATATATATATATATATATATATATATATATAAGCAGACACAACTGTAACTGCTATAAAAGATGTATGTCTAACAGCCAAGGCAAAAAGAGTCTATTAAAAAAGGAAGGAGGGAGAAGGTTAACAAATGTAACTAAGTCTTCTGTCCCTTAAAAAGGGTTTGAGTGACATCATGAAGAATACAAATCTATGGATGGTACCTTCCTCAACAATATGTTCGGCAACAGCACTTCTGGTATCTCCACTGCTGCTGTAATATATATGTTCCTGTTAAATGAAAAAATACTGTAATAAAAAGATCAATACACAGGAGGTTCAGGTTCAGGTTCTTTACTAGTGTACACCAGGAGGCAAAAAACATACAAGTACAGAATTTTGTCTGAATGAAACAGGAAGAACACAACTTTTATAGTATTTCTTACTAGTATTAACCCACCAGGCTGACGTAGTCAGTCACAAGGGGTTTTACATCACTTTAGCTTACAGTATTCTATTCATCTAAAATGCTGATACTACATTTTGCTTAAAAACTTTTCCAGTAAACAACGTGGCCTTGCTAGCCACCTGGTTAGTTACAATACTCTTTTACAAAAGTTTCCACTCAAGGTTCTAAATTAATTCGAACATAATAGTAGACACAGTTCTCAATACATTTTCCTTGTTACATGTTATCACTTCCTCCTTGCAACCGGTGCATTATCTGGTAACATATACAAGGTTGATTGCTCAGGCGGAAAAGAGCAGAAGATTCTCATTATTTCACACATTTAATTTCCTGACCCAGCAGATTTTCACTTGTGAGAAGCATAAACATTAATTCTTGCTGAGCTAGCAGCTGCTGGTGTCAGAGGCCAACTTGAAAAAGGCACACTGCAGTTTCCAAAAGCTTCTTGCAGTTTCATATGAATTCATTTTTCTTGTCATAACATTAATAGAATAAAATGCATTATATCTTTCTTATTTCTTAATAAGCACTAAACATATACATTAATACATATTTAATACTTTTTATTCTATTCTCAGACGTTTAAACGATTTTTATTTCTTCTCCTAACCTATTTCACTTGGGACTTGCAGTTAAGAGAGTCATTCAGTTTAGACTTCAAGAAGAATTTCATTTGGAACCAATTCCTCAAGTTCAATGTCTTGATACAAGGTTTCAGAGACAGACATATCTATAAAATCTTTAATTAATCTTTTCATGCAGGGGATTCCACAACAAACACATGCTCCTAATAGGAGTAAACCCACACAAATGGCAATCAAAATATTCATTAGGATGGAAACCCACCCCCCAAACAGATTCTGGAAAAAATCCGTCAGAGGGTTTGAGCCTGGTTTGTTCATGGCCGACACTTGCTGAATCACCTCCAGATGGTTATTCATTTCATGTCTATTATCTGGTATGTACGCACAGCATTCTTCTTTGATAAAAGCACATGTACCACCTCTCGCAGCTAGGGTGAAGTCAAGAGACATCCGATTTTGCAACACAACAGTTCTCATGGCATTCAGTTCATCAGTCACTAATTCAATAGCAGAAAAAGTTGCATTACTCATTACTTCGAGAAGTTTCGACAGTTTTCTCAGCTCCCAAATCGATTTGACTGCACCATACGTTGGGAGTATACCTGCCCAAGATATAACACTGTCACTCAAGTCCATATGAGTCAATTTGTCTTTGTCCTTCACGGAATTATGGTCTTTCCAAACTGCTTCAACTCACCCTACTGGATTCACAGGTTTCTCAATTGGATCTTTGGTTTTCTTGGAAACATCTCTCACATTCCGTATTTTACCCAGAGTTAATTCCGCAGTGTGTCGTATGGCCGGAAACAGGTAGCCCAAAAATCAACTGCCGGACCAATTCTCAGGTAGCCATTTGTATGCCTTTTTCCCCACACACAAAATAACAGTTTTCAACTTTAGTGCTAATACGCACCAACCCTGCATGAAACATTTTCTTATCTATGATTGACAATTGTTTAATCAAAATAGGATTTCTTTGTACTTCATTCAATGTCGTTTTCATTGAGTTCAAATATGAATCATAGTTAGTATTGCAAACAGTACCCCCACTTTTAGTCTTAATATAACATTTGTAAGATATTATTATGTTATAGTTACTCCAGCCCACCTGGAGAGTATCATTCTTGAAAAAACACACAATCCCTTTTTGTGTAACAGGTAAATACAATGCTATTTTATCCTGTGATCTCACAGTTCCTGTGTCAAAAAGCAAATTCTCCCAAGTCTCATTGATCTCTAAAGGAACAGCGGACATTAGTAGTCCTCCATATGCTGTTGGTATAGCTGTACAAACCCAGCAGTTTGAAATGTTCATAGTCTCAGCATATACACGTCTAATTGCTAGGTATGTGTTAAAGTTTGGATACCAGTCTACGGATGTCTCATCATGTTTATCCAGTTTTACTTGTGTGGTTGAGAAATGAAAAAACCACAACAAAAAGAAAATTGTCAAAAGTACAGTCAACAAGTGTACACTCAATAATATGATTATGCAACATTTTTGAGGTTGGTCTGAATTCTTATCTTTGGCCATTTTGTACTTGTTGCGTAACAGTTACAATGTTTTTATCAAGTTGAAAGTTCTTTAACAGTTTACAGTGCATCAAATGGATCCAAGATGACCTTTCGGCTATTTTGACTGCGGTAGGCATGGCCAGCAGTACCTGGTACGGTTCTTCCCACTTCGGGCTTGCCCAATTCTTCCTCTTTGTTACCTTCACCCAGATCCAGGACCCCGGTGCTAGAATCGCTTCCAATGGTCTGGTCTGTTCTTTATCTGAAAAAGAGTTAAACTGCAAGAGAGATTTATTTGTTAACAGTTTCCTCATATAACTAGCTAGTGTACTATCAGCCTCCTGGTCTGCAGGCATGAGAGCTTTCCACTGAGGTACATAATATGCTATCCCAAACACCATTTCAAAAGGAGTTAAACCCTTTGCATTTGGAACTGTTGGCATATTCAGCAGCGCCAGAGGCAGACAGTGCACCCAGTTCTTCTGTGTTTCGCTGACTAACTTTCTAAGTTTGTTCTTAAGGACTCCATTGTGCCTCTCCACCAGTCCTGCAGACTGAGGGTGATAAGCACAATGGTTCTTAAGGGAAATCCCAAAGAAGCGTCCCAATTGCTGTATGGTCTGATTCACAAAATGTGTACCATTGTCACTATAGATCCTTTCCTTTATGCCAAATCTAGGAATAATTTCCATTATGAGAGCTTTTGCCACTGTTGTTGCATCCGGGTTTTTAGTCGGAAAGGCTTCCACCCATTTGGAAAACATATCTACAATGACAAGACAATGGGCAGGATTCATGAAGTCTCCGTGTAAGAGTTATAACTCATACACGGAGGCTGCAGTTAAACGGAGTGATGTCAGCATGCTTTGCATATTCATGAGAGCATGCTGAATCACACCTAAGGCTAACACAGTCCATGTAAGACAGTAGGGGGCGTGTCCGTAGGCCGAGCCCTGTAAGCGGACATGCCCCCAGAAGAGGAAAAGTGCTCAAAGTAAACACCCATGACAGAGTCCACGGAAATGTGAATAAACACAACACAACACATGCCCCCACAGACTATGAACAGAAAACATATAAATAAACATGTTATATATTTTTTTTAAATTGTAAAAAAGTTTAACCGTGAGTGCGCGTTTGCTGGCGTGCCGTAAGCGCAGCTACAGTTAGCAGTCAGTGGGAAAGCATATAAGAACTAAATATGCAAAGTCAGCCAAGAAGCAATAGCGTAGCGGTAGAGATGTTGGCTGAAGAGCAGGCATTCATGGTTCGAGCCCCCACAACACCAATTTTTATTTGTAGCAAAATAAGCATGAAACAAGTCCCTGACAAATATGTACACATAAAACCACATTTTATGTAAAATGTAATGAAATAGCCCATTTATATTGAAGAAATGTGAGGTCACAAAAGAATAAAAAATGCCAGATGTGCCCATAGCTGAGCTACAGTTTAACAGGGTGAGTGCATCTGCCCGTACGTGAGCAGTGGTTTAACTGGTGCAAAATGAGTGCCTGTAGCTGAGCAGTGGTTTAACATGCTGAATTTACGTGCCCCTAGCTCAGCTGAGCGTAATATGCGTGCCGATAGCCAAATGAGGCTTAAACCAGCATACCCCGTTTGCGCGGAGCTGCGCACCGCGCAAACAAGCTAACCGACGGGCAACGTTGAGCAAGCCGTATCAAAACTGCCTTTACACAGACACACCCCTCAGCATGTCTAGACAGTCATGAATAATAAAAAGGAGTGGCCAGGTTCGAACCCAGGATACTATACACCATAGTCAAGGTACAAAACCACTAAGCCATGACAGCAGTACCTAGCAATGCAATAATAGCTAATATATAGGAATGAATACAAACTGGAGCATGACAATGCAGGTTTTCTGAAGTTGATACAATTCCAAAATGGCCAATCACAGATATGTGCGGGAAAAACGGACTATATAAGCCCCATAGGCGGGAATACACAGCATAAACGATTGTAGAACTGAACTGCAGGCAGAATGACAGGAGTAGGAGAGGGTAGTTGCTTTTGAGCACAGAGGTGGGGTGTTGAGGAGTCCAGGTACATGGTCTGGCTCCTAGTGCACAATCATGAGGCCCAACTCATGCAGGGCCAGGTCCTCTGGGGAGCATACAGGGCTGAGGCGTGGGACCGGTTGGGTCATGATCTCACCAGTGCCACAGGGATTCCAAGGACTGGTGAGCAGGTCCGTCACCACCATGCGGACCTGAAGAGATGCAAGCAGGACCAACTGAACCTTTGGATCCAGGAGGCCTGGCAAATGCCCAATGCCACACTACTGAGTAAGTTACATTTAATTATGTATGTAAGAAATTAAACTAGCTGATATTATGGAGATGTGTATTCCAATATTACTTCATTTATATTACAGCTGCAGGTGTCCGTTCTGCGAACCGCAGAGCCTATGGCGATAGGCTGGTGCGGTTGCGCCACCAGGCAGGTCAGTAATCCACTACCAGCAACTGTAAAGAAATATAAAAGTATGACAGTCAGCAAAAGAATGCAGTGTAGTCACTAAGGAATAAAATGTGCAAGTAACAGTGTGAAAGTGTCTGCAAGTATTGCTTGATTACAAAAGTGTGTTTCAGCCTGTAAGTTAAACCGAAAAATGAAAATGTCTGACATAAATTCTGAAATAAACATGCCCCACCTGTAAGAAAATAGTACACAACCTACAGCAGGCTGAAAAG
>NC_056728.1:1485157208-1485342274 GCF_019279795.1 Protopterus annectens | reverse complement strand
CCTTAATGACTGCTTCAAATGGGTCAGACATGTTTAGGGGCAGGTTCTGCAGTTACGACAGCCACACTGTGTAGGGTCCAGTATCAGTAGGTCCACAATAGCCTTCTGTCTGCGGTACATACTGATCCTTTCCGTAGCTGTGCAGAACAAGCTTGTCAGGATCCTCGGCTGGTAGTTTGGAGTATCCATTCAGGCAACACCTTTGTTGTGATGGACCACAGTTGTTGTACACTGCTCTTTGGGTACATATCCTGTGGTAAGGCTGACATTGGGCAGTAGTGTGATTTGGCATTCCATTATTCTTGGAGTCCATGTTGGCCTCAGCACAGGACACCATCACATACCTTTGCTGCTGTGTGTTCTGCTTTGCAGATGATGGCTGTTACCTCAGCATCTGCAATGTCAGGGGACCATCAGTCTGCTGGGATAGGTATTTTGCACTTGAGGGGGTGTTTGCACTGCACCTGACAGGTTGTATGTTAGCAATATGTGTGTGTGTTTGGTATGTTGTTTGTAATATCTGTGTGATTCGGAGCATATCTTTGTATGCCCAACATGGTTCCTACCATCAGTTGGGTAACCCTTGTGATTATCCTTAGTGCCCTGTACGTTTTGTATCTTCATAGGTTCATGGGTTCATACTAGGCTATACACCCTAGGCCATTAGTAAGCCTAGCCAGAGTGTGTGTGTCTTTCGCCACCCCTTGCTATGTTCAATTACGGCCATTTATGAAGTTCTTCACTGTGCATCTGTCTGGTCGTGACACAGTGAGGACCCCCAGTATACATGTATGGTCATCCATCCACTTGTAACCTGATGAAGCGCACTAGCAAAGTGCGTGAAAGCGCTTGTTCTTCTCTCTAAATAAACTATTTGTTCGATTCTTACTTCGTGGTGGTTCCAGTGATTTACCAGTCATCATCCATCCACTTGGCAATATTCCTGTTGAGGGGTGTCAGTGAGGGGCTCTGCTCCTGTTTCTGGGTGTGGGGAGCCTCTGGGTTATGTATCTGTCCCTCCAGCACATCTTATTTCATTATGTGTTGAGGCTGATATCTGTGACTCTCACAGCTCCAATGGCTTTGATTTCCTGTGGTGGAGCATGTCCATTACTCCTGTGTTGGACATGGCCTTGTACAACAAACATACAATGCCTCTGTGTAGGCAGTGTGTGACTGCAGTCAGCTGGGGTGTCTACAGCCAGGCAGCATATGACATGTATTTCACACCCTTTATCCTGTTGGTGGGGTAACTATGAGGTCTTCCGAACCGCTGCAGGTGTCACGTACCGTACATCCCATATGAGTCATTGTACTAGATTATGGGTCTGATAAGGGAACAGTACAGCAGCACAGTGACCTCTGTTGATGTTGATGTGAATCCTTTCATGATACGGTGTCCAATATCGACAATCTTCATAGCCACATTGGCATTGTGGGTGTCACATGACAGATTAATGTCGACCTGTGTCCCTAGGTCCCTGATTACTCCTTGCATAAATAATGGTTTGACACCTATGTGGTAATTTGTGTGTACCTTGTCTGGTATTTGGTGGGACATTCATACTGTCCAGTGTCTTCGGATGTCTGGGTGGAGTTCTTGTGTGTGAGAGTGTGGTCTGTCGCATGCTACAGACTGTACAGCAGTTTTGACTACAGTTATGTGCACATGGGTGGTCTCTGCTGCTTTGTGCATTGTCAGTTACCTGGCAATATGGGTGTCTGTGCTGCATATGGATACTCCCCCTCCTTTGATGTTTTGGTGCAGGTGTTGGGGCCATAACACATGATATGTGGTATAACCTAGTAGTGCTGGTGTGCTATCATTATGCTTGCAGCAGACTTCTGTCACTGCACAGACATCGATGTTCTTCATAATGGGAAGTGCCTCAGGGGCATGCATATTGCAGTTTACACATCTGGCATTGGTCAGCATTACCCTTATGTTTCCTACCACTTATGTTTTCTAGGGTGGTGGGTAGTCTTTTTGGCCTTGCCTACATATGGCTCTATGGAGGCGGCAAAGGCCTTATCCAGTATCCAGACGCACACGGGTAACAGCTGCAAGCCATCCCTGGAACAGCAGCATGGCTTGTCATGCTTGACATCTCAAGCAGACAGACATTAGACCCTCTTGGACTGACAGCTGTAACTGTGCCAGCTGTTAAACATGAGCATTCTGTGTTTGTACTGTGGCATCATTCTTGGTGAGGGTTGGATGCTGCACACAGCCAGTGTCATACCGCCCTGGGGTACATACTCAGAGGGACCATCCATGTCTCTTTTCATGTTGACCAGGGAGGTACATCTCAGGTAATTCACACCAGCATGAGTGCATCATATTTCTGCTTGTTTTGGGGTGACCTGCGTACTTGTGTTATGTGGCATTTTGTGGCAGCCTACAGGCAGCTTACTCTACCCTTTCCCTTGTTTAGTCTGGTGAGTGGGACAGCAGTGTGTCTGCCTATACAGACACCTATTACGACTGTATCAGGCATGTTGTTTCTCCTTCTGGCCTGTGACTGTTTGGCACACCAGCTTTGCATACTATTCGTTGCATGTGCTATGTTTGAAGGTTGTGGTTGCTTGTGATCTGCTTTGGAGGCTTCTGTTGGTGTGGTGTGTTTGTAATTAAGGCCTCCAGGAATATTTGTCTGTGTTTATGTGTTTGGTTTACAGTTGTGGTAGGTCTATGTGGGACTGGGTTTGTGGTGTATGTGGTTACCTTCTCCTCCTGACTAGTTTTGACAGTACTGAGTTGGTGGAGCTCAACCTCTGGTTTGGATACATGGATGCATCTATCACATATAGTTGTATTTATTGGGGGGTGTTGTGGTTGTCTGTGTACTTGGGACTGGTGTCACATTGCCTTTGGATTCACAGATTCTACTTGTTGTGGCTGGACTTAGTGGATTGTATGTGTGCACATATGTTATTGCCATACTACTGGCCAGTGATTACTTCCCTTTTTATGTTTGCTCTATCATGTGGTAGCTTCCTCATTCTCTTGCATGGTTTGGTAATGGCTGGAGTCCAGCATGCCAGATGCCTGCGTGTATGGCATTGTGTGTTGTTGTTATTTGTGATTGCATATGCCAAGCATTCCTGGCTGTGTTCATGGAATGCCTGTATAACATGTTCTGTGGTGTGTCCCATATTCTGCACTTGCACAGGGCCTTTTGTGGATTCAACATCGGTTTTGAGGGCTGCAACCTATGCTTTACACATGTTTTTCACTGTGGTATTCTGGCCAGGGACTGGGGTCAGGATGTTTATATCCTGTGTGACTACTCTATGGTCTGGTCTTACCAGTGAGGGGTACACTTCTCATCTTGCCATCCAGTACACATGTTGCTGATTATCACATCCAGTATGCTTACCCCTCTTGTGGGAGTGGGACATTGTTCCTGGGCATTTTGGTTTATGGAATCTGGGTAATTTTCTCCTACAGTGTTGGTGCTAGTATAATGCTCCCGGTGTATGTTTGGGTATTTTCAGTCAAGCAATATAATGTGGTTTGGGGGGCTTGAAATATTCATGTATTCCGACATAGGCCAGGTGCAGTTCCTGGTATTAGGACAGTAGTCTGCAGCAGGCTATATACTGGGAGGCGGTTTTAGCCATTGGTATTTGACCATGGCTAATCCATGCTGCTTCTTGTTGTGGTACCAACATGGGGGTGTGGTTATCCTTTCAATTTCTTGCTAGTCACCCTCCTTTTGTAGCTTGTTCCATGTTTTGCGGCTGTACAGCACAGTCTCAGGTGTGACCTGGTAGTGTTAGGGTGCTGATGTGAGCCTTGACCCAGTTCTCTATTACAGGACTGGTATCTACATTCTCCATACTGTGTGCGTTTACACTGCACACATCTTGCTGTTTATACATCTGTCATTGGGTAGCATTACATCTAGATTCCTATCCCTTGTAGAACCTATGAAGGTGGGTTTGTGTTTTGAGACTTCTCTATTCAGGGCATGCTTTGGGTACTGACAGCCTTTGCCAGTATCCATGGGGCATGGCATGATAGGTGCATGCCACCCCTAGCAGGTGGTGCATCATGTCATGCTCCGCATGTCTTCCCAGCCTGAAACACATTGGCTCCCCTTTGACTAACTGCATTACTTCAGCCAGTTATTGCACTTGATCATCCCATCGTCATTTTGTGGCTTCATGCTTGGTGAGGGTGGATGTTAGTCAGGATGCTCATGTGTGCATATAGTACATGATGTTACATTACTTAACACATGGCATTCATGCCTCAGGTGGTGCTGCAGGGCTGCCTCTGTCGGATGCGCATATTACACTTCCCTGTACATGTTTGTGAGCAGGTCATGTCATTTTAGGCATCCATGCTATTATTTGAGTGAGTCAGAGGGGGTATCATTCCCAGGGTTCCTACTGAGCCAGTGTATGTGCTATGTGTTGCCTCTTTGCCAAGGCCAGGGCATACTGGGCACGCCTCCTTCTGCCTACTGGGGCAGGCTCAGGTTGTTCCTCCTCCAAGTCATGCTCTGCCTGTGATGGCCTTGGCAATGGTGGGGGGCTGTTTGGCCCGGCCCTATGCTGGTCCTGCTGCAGTTGTTTTTGCAAGATCATATTATGTAGCATAGCACATACCATGCAATTTGGGTACATGTAGTTGGTGTGTACTGCAAGGCTCCACCAGATGTGTCCAGACACCGGAACCGTGACTTGAGCAGCCCAAACACACGCTCTATTACATTACATGTTTGTGCGTGTGCCTCATTATGGCGTTCCTGTTCAGGTGTGTGTGCGTTTCTGATGGGTGTCATCAGCCACGGCTCCAGTGCATAACCTGCATCCCCCACTAGGTGTCCGTGTGGGATGTCCCCATTGGCAAATGTCTGGTACAGCTCCGTCAAATGCCAGATGTGGGAATCGTGGTAACTCCCAGGGCAGCCAGCACACACATTCATTATTATGCCCTGGGCATCACACACGACCTGGCAGTTGATGGAGGGGAAGCCTTGTGGTTAATGTAGGCCCTACCCCGCTCACCGGCTGGTGCTTTGATGCGTATGTGCGCGCAGTCTATTGCACCCACTACCTCAGGGTATTCCGCTATTTGCTGGAAGAGATGCATATTGCTGGCCAATACCTCATGGGCATTGGGGAAATATACATGATCACCAACATGTGCTGACATGCCATCCAGGAACTGGTGCAGTACCCTGGAGGCTGATGCCTGTGATATCCCCATCATATCGCCAGTTGGTCTCTGGAAGGTACCTGTTGCTAGTATTCTTAGGCCAACACATACCTTGGTTTCCACTGGGTTCCCCTCTGTTGATTCTGTGTGTGAGGCGTGGCCTGCACAGCTCAACAATTTGCTGCAGGAGCTCTCTGTCCACTCTATAGCGCTCTACTATCTCCAGCTCATGTAACCCGTGGTAGGTGACCCTGGGCCTGTACACTCTTCTCCGTCTCCTCACTGTGGGTTGTCTGGCACCATCTGCATTGTCACCACCCTCAGCAAGTCGCCTATGTCTCATTATGACAGCTATGGCAGCCCCTAACATTTCTGCTCTGAGTTCAGCTTTTTCAGTTTTCACTTCTATTAGCTTACACCTGTCTTGCAGTGTCTCTTAAGGGAAACATCCTGCACTACTGTTTGCAGAGTTTTAAGTGCTGGGATGGGCTACTATTCTGCCTGTATAATTGCCTGCTTCTAATTGTTTTCACCTGCTAGCTTCAGCAGTTATCCCTGCTAGCTTCCTATTAATTCTGTTGCTTCCTTTTTCCTCTCTGTTTCCTCAGGGGGGAGCAACGTGCATGCTATCAGAAACATGCTCACAGTTGCTTACACGCGCACACACGTGCTTACACGGTTCAGAATGTACTTATTCGGGTTAAAACGCGCGTACACCCGCGCAAATACTGTTACACGTCTGCCAACAGCCTCCAACATACTCAGCCTGCCCTACACGTGCGCACACCAGCGCAAACAGTGTTAAACATCTCCCAACACGCTCCCACATGCTGAGTCTGCCTTACACCCGCACACACTGCCCTACTCGCACTTCATGGCGCGCAGACGTGCGCATGCCCAGCAAGAAACTTTGGTGTAAGTAACAGTGTACACCTTCCATTTCTTGACTTTCCATGACTTATCTAGTGGCACACCTCTTTCCATGATCTGTGTCTGTCATCTGTCATGTTACACTGGTCTCCAATGAACTGCATTTCTTTCTACCATTCCCCCCTGTGATGTCACCTATCTCCTACTCTATTCCTCCCCCTTATGTTTCTCTTACACTACTCAGAATGTGCTCATTTGCTATGTGACTGTGAGATTCAGTATCCTAACCCTCATTTACATGAGATTGCCTACTAATGCTTAGTTACATGTCTTAGACTCAGCTTCCCCCCTTTGCAACCACTACACGGTGGCCATGTTGTTTTTGGTCTGCTGGTCCCTGCATTGTCATTCCATGTATTGCATGAAACCCACATTTGTGGGTTTATAACCTTCATTTTCATGTTTTATACAGCGCAGCCCGTTTGCGCGGGGCTGCGCTGGGTTTAAACATCGGCGATCGCCTAAGAAAAAAATTATATTTTTATTATTTTGGCATCGGGTTATATTGCCAATGGCCACATATTTGGCCATTGGCATGCTGCCTGAGTCATATTCACCCTTTTTTTTGGAGCTGACATGGCTCCGTTGTGGAATTTGCAGAAACGTACTCAGTTGTCAACTGAGTACATTTCTGCAGCTAAAACGTCTCTTACACGGACTGGTTTCTGCTTCGTGGATCGGTAATATACCTCATTTGCATACCTTTTGGCTGCAAGTGAGGTATTTAGCATGTCCACGCCCAGTCTGTGTAAAAGACGTTTTAGCTGGTCTCTTACATGGAGTTTAGGGCTGTTCCTGGATCGCGAGGCTTGCATGGAGTGTTGCACGTCTCTTACACTCCGTGCAAGCCTTCGTGAATTCTGCCCAATACCTTTTGTTATCACATTTGTTCAATTCTATAAAATCCATACAAATAGTATGGAATGGATATGGCGGTGTAGGAAAACTGCCTTGTTTAGGTTTAAATGCCCCTTGTGCATGATGTTTGTTACAAATATGACATGCCGCACAAAAATTTTTAATGTAATTTGTGAATCCATATGTTTGGAATATTCGGTTTACTAACTGTACCATCCCCCCTGTTGAGACATGGCACTGCCCATGGCTCTTAAAGCTGCATATCTAAGCAAATTAGACGGCAAAATAGTTTTTTTCTCTTTGGAGATGTACAGCCCATTTTCAAGGATTGCTCCTCGTTTTTTCCCATTTTTGTTTCTCTGCTTTTGTAGTAAGCATCTGCATTGTTTTTAACATTTCTAAGTCTAAAATTTCAGAGGGTTGTAATTCCTCATCTAAAAGTAAAGTTTCTGAGTCTGAAGCTGCTTGCTTTGCAGCTGCATCAGCCTCGCATTACCTTTTGAAATTCTGTAATGCTGTTTTGTATGAGCTACGCATTTGCAAATAGCTACTTTAGTAGGTAACTGAATAGATTCTAACAATTCTAAAATAAATTGCGCATGATTAATTGGTTTACCACTAGATGTTATCATCCCTCTATTTTTCCACTGCTGTGCAAAAACATGTACAGTAGAAAAAGCATACTGACTGTCAGTATATATGTTTACACATTTGTCTTTTGCTAAGGTACAAGCTCATGTTAAGGCAATCAATTCTGCTGCTTGTGCAGACAAGTTATGTGGTAAGGATTGGGCTTCTAAGGTTTCAGTGTCTGTAACTACTGCATACCCGACTAGATTTTTCCCTGTAGGGCCCCTTCTGCATGAGCCGTCCACGTAATGTCACCTCGGCCTTATTCAAGGGAATATCCTTGAAATCTTGTCTGGGTAATGTTTTCTGCTCAATTTCCTGCAGGCAACTGTGTGGTGTTGCATCCACAGGAGTTGGGAGCAAAGTTGAAGGATTTAATGTCGTGCTTCGTTCAATTGTCATATGAGGTTGGCTCAACAGTATAGTCATACAGGAAAGGTGTCTAGCAGGAGAAAGATAAGCTACCTTTTCTTGCAGTAAAATTATCGCGACTGCATGAGCACTCTCAATGTGAGAGGGTGGAATAACACCACTGAGGCTGAAGCCTGTACTGCCATTGCAGCTGCAACCACTGCTTGCACACAGTGGGGCAAGGATCGCACCACTGGGTCTAACTGTGATGAATAGTAAGCTATGGAGCGTTGCTTATCCCCATGTTGTTGTGTCAACACTGATGTCATATA
This sequence comes from Protopterus annectens, assembly GCF_019279795.1. NCBI lineage: Eukaryota > Metazoa > Chordata > Ceratodontiformes > Protopteridae > Protopterus > Protopterus annectens. The sequence continues at coordinate 1,485,334,003 of NC_056728.1, read as the reverse complement.
TCCTTGCTTACAGTCTACAGTTTGAAAGAAACATTTATGATAGTTTGGTAATCCTAGAACTAATGAAGAAGCTATTAATTGCTTCAACCTGCAGAAAGCCATTTCTGCTTCAGGTGTCCATTGTTATAAATCCTGTGCTGCCATCGGCTTTTTGTATATGAGGTCGGTCAGTGGAGCAGATTCCAAAGCATAGTTTGGTATCCAACTCCGGCAGAAGTTAGTTGTTCCCAGGAAGGACATCATTTCCTTCTTGGTCGCTGGTTTGGGTGCTTGTAAAATCACTGTTTTTCTATCCTCATCTACTATTCTACTTTCTTTGGATATTACATATCCTAGGTATCTAACTTGTTTTCTCCAAAGCTGTAGTTTGCTTTTGTTTACTTTGTGTCCCTGTGTTGCTACGAATTGTAACAGTGCTATGGTATCCTCCCTGCATTGCTGCTGGGTGGGAGCTGCTAGTAAGATGTTGTCTACATAAAGTAGAATTTGACTACCCCCTGGTGGGGTGAATCCCGCCAAATTACTAGCCATTTCTTGTGCGAATATTGTTGGACTCTCACAATATCCCTGTGGTAGTCGAGTATAGGTATACCTTTTCCCCTGAAATGTAAATGCAAACCAATATTGGCCATCAGGATGTATAGGTATTGAAAAGAAAGCATTGCTGATATCTACCACAGAGAAATATTTCTGGTGAGGTTTCAAATCATTTAACAAAGTGTGTGGATCTGGCACCGTAGGTGCTCTAGGTATTACTGCAATATTTACAGCTTGTAAGTCCTGAACCATACGCCATTCCCCGTTTGCCTTTTTAACAGGAAATAGGGGTGTATTACATGGTGAATCAGGAGATTCTACCAGTACTCCTTCTCTAAGTAATGCTGCTATTATAGGTTTGATTCCTATCTCTGCATCCTTTCTCAAAGGATATTGTCTCTTATGTGGTCTGAATGCTGACTTTGGTGTAATAGTAACTGGTCCTGCTGTTCGAATAAGTCCTACATCTGACTTGCCTGTTGACCAAAGAATCTTTGGTATGTTACATAAGGCTTTCTCCTCTTCTTCTAATAAGAATGCTAATCATCTGTCCTCACTAGACTGCAAGTGTACAGCTGGGTGTGCCTGTGTTAGCCAATTCAGTTTTTGTTTCTGTATTCCCTCCTCTGATAATTCTAAATCAGTTTGTTTCTCCCATCTCGTTACCTTTTCTCCTAGGTCTGCCCATTTTACATTTTTGTTCTTAGTTAAACTGACATGTGGTAATCGATTAGTTTTGTATAGTGCAAGGAATTCTTGAGGTAATGAACAGTTAACAACACTGTTTCCCTCGGTATCCCAGTACAGATTACGTAACACTAATCTGTTTGCATGAGTTCTGAACAATTCTTGCTCATATTCCTTATCAGGTCCTGGTGTGCTACAGTAATACAGAGTGCAATGCAACAAATGCTGTCTGTCAGTGTCAAGGGAGGGGGATTTACTGATGGCTACGTTCATCAGTTCCTCGGTCACTGCCTCTGGACCAGTTGTAACTAAGTCCTGGCTGTACCAGTAAAAAGTTTCACCCTCCGGTCGCACCACAAAAGTATCCATTTGTCGCTGTGCTTCCATACCCTGCATAGTCGGAACTACTGCTATGCCAAATATCTGCATAAGGTCCCTACCTAATAGGTTCACTGGACATTTTGCAGAAACAACAATTTTACTCCTTTGAGTCATCCCTGAAACAGGGTCAGTTATTGCTATATCATGGGAAAGTGGTCCTTGGTATAGCTGTCCATTTGCAGCTTTCACTAATATATAATCAGGTGATTCTGAATGTTTCGGTAACTTGGAGGGGTGTATCAGAGTCCATGATGCTCCTGAATCACACAGGAATTTAACTTCCTTCCCCTCCACCAGAAGTGTAACTTCCGATTTTGTGTCTGCTAGGTAGAGCTCTAGGTTCAATAATGCTAAATCTAAAACCTCATTTTCTTCATCCTCCATGTCTACTTGCACTTCCTCTACTCCTTTTATCACATTTACATTTGTTCTTTCTTTATTGTCTTTTCCCGATGATTTCTGACTCTCGTATGGTGTATCCTCACCATCATATAGTCAGTCCTCATCTCCCTTATCCTCTGTGGTTACCTTCTTATTTTGTTTGCAATCCCCAGCTAGATGTCCTTTCTTCCCGCACTTAAAGCATTCACCTCTCTTTTTCCTTTCTTCAAAGTCCTCTGACTGCTTGTCAGACTGTTTATTTCCCTGTGCATTTTTCTTACCCTTTTTACCAGACTGTAATACATAAACTTCAGCTCCGTCTTCAGCAGTGAAGACTTGCGCTTTCTTTTTCTTTTTGCTATTAAAATGTCTTTCAGCATGTCTAGCATATTCAAGTAAGGCTTGTAACCTACTTGTTCGATGATCTGTCATATGCTTCATAATGAAGCTACTAATAGGTGCAATGCAACCTTTTAAAAATGCATTTTTCAATTGTTGTTCATGCGGGGAATAATTTGTTTGATTTTCAGGAACTGTCATGCCACTATGATTGTTAAAGCACTCTAATAATCTGGCATAGTACCCATCTACTGTTTCATTTTCTTGCTGTATGCATTAATTAATACAAGTCCAGTCTGCTCTAGGTTTCCATTTCTCAGAGATTCGGTCTGTAAGGCCTTTTACTCTATTGTCAAGTTCTGCGTCACTATGTGGGAGTGGCTTAAATTCTGCATTACGAGGATTCCAGGTGCCACAAATCATGTGCCAATCTGGACCTACAATTTGTCTAACTACTTTTTCTACTTCTTCCCCATTTAAGTGGTAACTTAACCTCATGCCTTGTAAATCTTTTAGGAATTTTGTAAAATGAACTTTTGGATGGGGAATTCCCTCAGTAGCCTTCCGGATATCCTCCGGTGTCCACGGCCTATATACCAAGAGGGTTGGGTCCTGTCCAACCTGTCCTGCCTGAGGATTTGGTACCTCTATAAGTGGACATATTTCTTCCTCACTTTCAGCTTGTAAATTTCTCTCTATTTGATACGATTCTATTTCCCCCTGTGTTTTACATGTTCGGGACCTAGTTTCCATGGGATCTCTAACAAACAATTTCGGTTTCACTGAGACATCAGGATACCGGGGAGGTGGACCAGCTTGTCCACCCGCTTCATATCTTGAAAAAGGGAGTGGGGGGGGAGCTGTTGCTACTACTATATTATTATCTTCTTTGTCTAAAAAGAATGCCTTTGAATTATTACTCTTTTGTTCCCTACGGTTTGCTTCCTCAATCCACCTGTGTGCCTGAGGAATGCCTAATTACCGTTGTTTCTTTGCCTGACCTTTTGTATCACTTTTAAACTGTTTAAGAAGTTTAACAAGCAAAGATTTGTCTAATTTCCCATCAAATTCATATTTGTTAACCCATTTTACATAATATCTAACATTATCTGCACGTTGTAGTTGCATATATTTTGCGTCTTCGGTTAGGGGTGGGTCTCGCGATGTTTTAGTGCACTGATTTCCCATGTTAATAAATGTTACATAACCCTTTTACCACGTGGTACCACAACTTCAGTTCCTTTCACAGTTTATCTAGAATAACTGCCTACCTTATTCTGTTACCCTGATCTATGACCAAATAAACAGTAATTTTTCTTGTCCCTGATCTGTATGACAAATCTGACAAAAAAAACAATATTTACTGTAACCTAGTCCCTGATCTAAAACAGAAAAAAGGCAAAAAGTCTCCCTACCTGAGCCTCCGGTATTGAGCAGTCACGGTTCACAGTGGACATCCGCTCTTCAGCCACAGATCAGAAAGTGGCCAGCCTCTTTAAACTACAATTCAGTCAGAGGTCTTTTCACTAAAGAAGAACCATTTTGGTATCTTCTCCTGCATGCAGACTTCGTCCACCACTACGCTCTGATCCGCAGCTTCTGAGGGATTCCAGTACACAAAGGACCAATCTGTTAAATGAAAAAAATACTGTAATAAAAATATCAATACACAGGAGGTTCAGGTTCAGGTTCTTTACTAGTGTACACCAGGAGGCAAAAAACGTACAAGTACAGAATTTTGTCTGAATGAAACAGGAAGAACACAACTTTTATAGTATTTCTTACTAGTATTAACCCACCAGGCTGACGTAGTCAGTCACAAGGGGTTTTACATCACTTTAGCTTACAGTATTCTATTCATCTAAAATGCTGATACTACATTTTGCTTAAAAACTTTTCTAGTAAACAACGTGGCCTTGCTAGCCACCTGGTTAGTTACAATACCCTTTTACAAAAGTTTCCACTCAAGGTTCTAAATTAATTCGAACATAATAGTAGATACAGTTCTCAATACATTTTCCTTGTTACATGTTATCACTTCCTCCTTGCAACCGGTGCGTTATCTAGTATCATATACAAGGTCGATTGCTCAGGCGGAAAAGAGCAGAAGATTGTCATTATTTCACACATTTCATTTCCTGACCTAGCAGATAATCACTTGTGAGAAGCATAAACATTAATTCTTGCTGAGCTAGCAACTGCTGGGGTCAGAGGCCAACTTGCAAAAAGGCACACTGCAGTTTTCAAAAGCTTCTTGCAGTTTCATATGAATTAATTTTTCTTGCCATAACATTAATAGAATAAAATGCATTATATCTTTCTTATTTCTTAATAAGCATTAAACATATACATTAATACATATTTTTCTAACAGTTCCCTAATCCTATCCCTCAAGGGTCTAGTAGTCATGCCAACATAGAACTTAAAGCACTGAACACATTAGGCTTCTGCTAATGTTATATATTTAGCCCAATGTGTTCAATGCTTTAAGTTCTATGTTGGCATGACTACTAGACCCTTGAGGGATAGGATTAGGGATCATATATATTACAGCAGCAGTGGAGATACTTTTCATCATAGAGATATTGCCAAGCATTATAAGGTTGGGGAATAATAGGAACACACTTGAAAAGATTCAGCAAAAATGTAATGTTTTGTTACAGGCTGATGAGGGCATGGGTTTGAATGAAGCTTTGTCACTCAAATCCTTTTTAAGGGAAAGAAGGCTTAGTTACATTTGCTACCCCCCCCCTTACTACACTCTTTTTGCCTTGCCTGTTAGACATGCATCTTTTATAGTAGTTACAGGTGTGTCTGCTTATACATATGCAGATATTCTTTATATATTATTTATTTATTTATATATGCATTTATTTTCTGTTTTTATTGTGTTTTTACGTACCACATAGTCCCCGGGATTCATGAACCTTGCGCCAGGCACCAGCATAGCGTCGGCATTATAACGCCAAATATGGCTGCTGAGCGATTCAGGTATGAATCAATTCCACGTGCACTACCGGCGTCGCGGACCTCCGCCCGGCGTAGGTATGCAAAACACACTGTGTGCGGTATTGCACCATGCAAATGAAGGGAAATAGCGATCCACGAAGTGGCGCAGGCATAGCATAAGGGCACGGCAATGTAAACCAAAAAAAACGGTTTACATTTACTCAAACATGACCGAGGAGTAACGGAAGGCTGTCAAAGTCAGGTATCATACAGGTGCAATATGCCAATGGCGAAAGGCACCAAGAATGTCCAAAGAAAACATGCACAAACTGTAAATAATGAAAAAAATGTCATGTACGTCGAAACCACAGCAGAACCCCCGGATATGTGTACAGAAGGTGCAATGCAAAGAAATAATATGACAATGTCCTAAAAGAGCTGTATAATACACATCAGCTGTACAACCACCACACACCATAGTATGTATGGAAAGCCTCAACCCCAGCGCAAGGGTTGTCAAGGAGTGGTGGCAGTGTTCGGCGCCGTAACCATGTATTAGTCAATGCCATGCAAATGAGGCAGATAATAGTGAATCGCAAAGCTGGCGCCGGTGTAAGGATGGAGCAAATGGCGCAGCGGTACTACACCGAGGAGTGGCCTACACGAGATACATGTCAATCGCAGAGGGGTGTGCCACTGTAGGAGGAAGCATATTGGAGGCCAGCAAACCTGGGCTGTACAATGCACATCACAGCAGCAGGACGGAGTGTGAGGAAATAGAAGGGCTGAGAGTACATAATGCGCGCACAGATGCATGTGCAGGAGGATGACTATGTTACCGAACCCAGTCATGTGACGGCCTCCCGCCAACAACCACGGATATAGGAAGGTAATGCGGAGAATATGAGGAAATGCGGAAGCAGTGTAATTGGAGCCGTAATGAGCAATCAACACCAATCAATCCAGGAGGGGCAAGCGGCAGCCGACAACTCTGTATGCAGACTCCTGCATAACGGAAAGGGAGGCATATGAATGCAAAGATAGTAGGGGATGTAGTAGAAATGCAAAGAACAAAGAACCGAAATAGCACAGCCAAGTACAGAGGTAGCATAACTGCGGCTGCAGATAAAATGCATCATATGCCATGTGCCTGCAGGATGCAGTAATGTAAGATGCAAAGCTAAGCCAATGCAGGCAACTGTAATGTAACACTAAAGGCAATACCGTTGCAGTTGCAACCGTAAAACACAGAAAATAAACCATGGATACGGCTGCACAGACACACCCAATGACATCACCGGGTATACAGCACAACAGTATAAAGTGTGAATGCACACAACACACAGCGCGATTTCCCAAACGCCGCACCGTAGGGTGTAAACACATGGGGAACTTTTAATATGTACATGGTGGCTGCCGCCATGGCCGTGATGCATAGGTATGTGGCAGAGACAGCCGGAGTTGCGGAGGACGGTGCCGACAACTACCGTAGGCCTCACAGGAGAAGGAGAGTGTTCAGACCAAGGGTGACCTACCAGGGGCTGCAAGACCTGGAGATAGTAGAGCGCTACAGGGTGGACAGGGACACGTTACAGCAAATAGTGGAGCTGTGCCGGCCACGCCTGAGAACAAGAGACAACAGAGGGGAGCCCATCCCTGTGGACACAAAGGTATGTGTGAGCTTGCGAATACTGGCTACAGGTACCTTTCAAAGGCCAACCGGGGATATAATGGGTATCTCACAGGCATCAGCATCTAGAGTACTACACCAGTTCCTGGATGCCATGTTACGACATGCCCATGAGTATATAAACTTCCCCAGATCTCAGGAGGAGTTGGCTAGCAATATGCGCCGCTTCCACCGTGTGGCACAATACCCGGAGGTAGTGGGTGCGATCGACTGTACGCACATAGAAATCAAGTCACTGCCCGGGGAGCAGGGTAGACGCTACATAAACTGCAAGGGATACCCCTCCATCAATTGCCAGGTCGTGTGCAATGCGCAGGGCATTATCATGGATGTGTGTGCTGGCAGCCCTGGAAGCTTCCACGACTCCCATATCTGGCATGCCTCACAGCTGTATCAGGTATTCGCCAGGGGGGACATCACACAAGGTCACCTTGTGGGGGATGCTGGCTATGCACTGGAGCCGTGGATGATGACACCCATCAGAAATGCACACACACACATGCAAGAACGCCATAATGAGGCACACGCACAAACCAGAATAATCATAGAGCATGTGTTTGGGATGTTGAAATCACGGTTCCGGTGCTTGGATACATCCGGTGGAGCCTTGCAGTACTCTCCGGGCACATGTGCCCACATATTCATAGTATGTTGTATGCTACACAATATGATTCTGCGGAAACAGCTGCTGCAGGGACATAATGGTGTAGGGCCACCAAGCCCGCCACAACTGCCAAGGCAAGCACAGGCACAGGGCGTTCAGCGCCATGAACACGCTGTGCCAGCCCCAGTAGGTAGACGGAGGTGTACCCAATATGCCTACGCCCTGGCAAAGAGGGAACGCATAGCACATACTTTGACAGCATAGGCCCCATAGACTGACACCTCCTTACCTGCACACACAGTGAAATGGATGCCACACAAACATGCCCGCCCGTAATGTGTACCGTATGGCCGGACCTATGTGTGACACCAACAAAGGCACCGCCCAAACACTGCACACCCAATAGCCAGCAGAGCATGGAATGCCAACACCTCAGCGCACGCCGGTTCTACAGCACACGGCGTAGCCGTATGCTGCCACTATCGCCGCAAGTCGACCACATATGTACTTATGTGCATACACAGATACGGAAATAGATATCAGTACACATGTAGAAATATATTTACGCATACACAGATATAAAGTACAACAGGTTAATATGGAACCCAGGGATGCAAGTTCACAGATAAGTAAGACGTGAAACCTCCACATAGTAAACATAGTGACCGACAACCCGATCATCCGGGAGGGTGGGCAGAGCAGGTAACGCCAACCATGGAAATGTCAACCTGCATCAATACATATCCGCGTGTCGGGATGAGCACCAGTCCACGGTACAGTAGCGGGATATGTGCGTGTCATATCCATAGGATATGAGTGCGGAGATACTGCGCCGCCCGGCGTCGCCAACGTAGGTATTGTGTGCAACCGTCGGTGCAAAAGCGGCAAGCATACCAGTGAAGTGTACGTCATTATGAGGAACGTACCTCCTTTGGGGTGTAAAACAGTTCATGTTCCTCACAGTTCCTCAAAGTTCCACATTGAAAATGTCTGTCAAACATCCATTGTTAGGAATGTATTTAAATGACATCCTGGTAAATAGAAATTAATCATAGTAATTCATTAAAGGTTCTTCATTGTAAGTAAATCAGCATATTTTAACCATCCTATGACCTACGTAGCTGATGTTGTTACTATGCCATTAGTATGTGTTCCACATTATGCCCATCTGTTCCACATTACTAATGTGTGTGTTCCTCATCTTGGAAATAGAAGGTTGAGAGCCATGGCGGCAATATGTGTATGTGTGAGGTGAGGTTGTCGTGTGTTCCGCTGTGTGTGTGTAATGTGTGTGCCACTGTAAAATGTGTATGTAGGTGACATGTCACAGGCGGAGTGAAATAACATGCATAGGCATACAGTACAGGAACCATAGGCGTATGTACAGCAGTACCCACAAAGTAGTACTGACATCTCCTCAGTGGCTATGCGTGGCGGCGTAAAGCGATGCAAAGCGGAAATGTCCCAGAATGTACCACAGGGCCATAGCCAACAGGAGATGCAAAGGCGCATGTACAAACCATGACCGTAGGTATGGCGGCCATAAGGTAGACTCAACACGAGACGTCGTCAACGTTACACAGCATCAGGCATGTATGGCGAAAATACGAATGTGCTATCCCGGCACCGATCGTGAACACTTACGGTCCATAAATACCGCTGTGTGTTCCACGACCGTTAAGTAAGCAAAGCGGCACGAATAGGAGGCTACGGTAGCATACAGGCCGTCCCAAGTATAGGACCACAATCACCGTAACTATCAGTGACAAAATGCCAATGGATAGTAGGCGCGGACGAACATCCGCAGATATATAACCGATGTGACGGAGGAATCTGTCCCGCAAGCACACATGCACCCGATACCGCCTCCACCCGACATCAACAAAACAAACATTCCCAGAACAACAGACAGGTAACCTGCAGCTCCCCAAGCAGGGATGGAGCACACACACAAGCATATCTGGTATGTATAAATGCAAGACCCACACCCCGTACCCGTCACCCACATCCGCAGATATACCCCATCGCACATATCAAAGGGATAACAGCTAAAACCGTAGCAAAAACATACAGGCAGTCAATGACAGCGGCATACCCACAACAAGCTGCGTGGGAAACACTAGCAGCAGCTGATGCATCCTTGCATCCGTTGTGTACAGGAATATAACAGCTATGTTACACATCTGAATGCACAATGCCATCGACAGACGCCGCCAGGACACGGACACCCACATGTCAAACAGAATACCATACCCAACACACACAATCCACGGCTAACACCACAGCGTAATGTACCTGACACCACACATAGCGTATGCAGTCACACAAACATTATACAATACATACCATCCCCACGAAGGTAGTGCAAATAACTAACGGCCACACGAGGAATGAACCATGGCCTAGTTTCCTTGGTAACGTATGAATGGAGGAGGATCACCAGTGATATGCGCATAAGTACACACCGAGGAACAGCTATTGGCGTGATGAACCCACATGCCTCAGGTGACGACGAATAAAGGAAGACTCCTGGAAATTCAAACCGTATGTTCTACGAACACAAGCGCTATCGAAAGACAATACTGAGAGGAAGATATTGAGGAATACAGAAGCGAAGGCGGAAAGGTATGTCGAACCCACGAGATGTACTGATGTGTAACGCATGATCGTATGACTAATCTGCACTGTATGTGAGCGATGTGTGTAAGTAAAGATACCTGTCCATTAGGCAGAGAGTGGTGAAAGGTGGTCATGTAATGCTAAGCCGCGAGCATACCAGCGACTGTGGACAATGTGTGCACAGCAGTGGGACAACATGTACACAGGCGTGATAACCCAAGGTTTGCCATAGGGATTCTAAACACAGAACAACGCCACCACGCCGATGCTGTCAGTGGATATCGAACAATGAAGCCCCACAGCAGGGGATAGGCCATGTATGTATAGTGTCACAGCACACATGTGCATGTGCATATACCGTCGATGTCATACGGAATGTGCGCTGGCGTGCACGTATCCCACGCAGTAGGGGTGGCTATGTCAATTATGTGTAATGCAAAGCTGTCATGATGGATATGTTCAGAAATCATAGACTGTATCACAGGCATAGCATGCATGATGGAGGGATGGCCTAATGTTATGTACATAAACAAGATATGTATGGCCTGCACATATGGGACAATGTAGTAGCAGAATAGGTACCCGAAATGGAGGGAACAGCAGGTAACCATGTCCAAACGTTCCGTAGCAGGTGCAATGTGTGCCACAATGATGTCCGGCAGGGCCGTGTGTAAACACATGTGCAATGTACACAGTAGTGTCACCCCATGGTAGTGTCCACTGAGCGGCAGAAGTGGATGTCAACTGTATGTCTATACAGTACTTCGCTGTGGTGGTACCATGGGTCTGTGTCACCCTACCAGCAAGGGAGCTATCACATGACTAGTGACACAGTGTGCCCCTGTGGGATGTGCACAGGACCTATGTCCCACAGCACGGTGTGTGTCCAGTCTGTGGATGTCACACAGGCGCCGGCCTGAGCAATGTGGCATGTGTGCACACATGCAGGACTGCTCCTCTCACCCTGCCCACTGCAAACGCCATGTAGGAGTACTACATGCATCAGTACTGCGGAGAACATGGCCCATGGCAGAGTAGATTACACCCCTGTGTTAGTGGTATGCAGGTGAGTACAGATGTGTTACATGACTGTCATTTGCATATGTAAACTGTCTGATCCGGGTAGAGATCACAGCATGACTATACTGAGACATGTAACGTTGTATCCATTGTGTAAGGTACACCACACATGTGTTATTGTAACACTGCCCGCGTGTACATGTGTGTATGGCACAGGTACAAGGGCACCCAAGGTATCAGCTAGACATACGGTCCAGAAATGCGTGGTCCTGCACATGTGAACACGCCATGGTGGAATATGGCAACCACAGCACCATGTGGGGCATGTGTGTGTACATCAACCATGTACAATGTGATATGCATGTATAGGGACAGTATCCATGTGATACACACTGCATGACTGTCACTATGCAAAGGTGATGTGTATGCACTATGTGTGATGTAACTGATGCAATGATATCTACATGATATATCTGCCACACTGACACCTGTATGGTTGTTAGCAATATGAGTAGGATGAGCTAGAATGCTGCCAGGTATGTAGATGTGGTATATGTAGGCATGGACAATACTGTGTGACAGCAGGTAGTGTAATATGCAAATACTGAGCATGAGGGGCCACATGTCTGAGGACTGTGCAATGTCACATGTCCCTGACTTGTTGTAGTTAGCATGATATGCCTGCACCACTGTGTGACCAGTACAGGAGGCACATGGCGTAACATCCCGAGACATAGGGTACGATGTGATGCTGGATGTGTACATTGGCAATAGCATAAAGTGGAATGGCGCTGAAGGGCAAAGAGCAGATCATGTCTGATGTGATACCCTCTGTACCACCCCAACCACCCATGCAATAGTATGACAGGTGGCCAGCATGGGATGTGGTGTTCTGTGGCGCACATAAGCCCAACAAGGGTGCCAGTAAAGGCATGCAGGTAGTCAATGAGTGTGTGAAGCATGTATGTCAAGATGTGGCCCAGTGCCATACTGAATGGCCCAGTCATGGGTGTACAAATGCAGCCCCATATGTGCAATGCAGTACCACCCATGTGTAGTGTGATAGATGTGGTAGTGTGGTGGTCAGGGTACACAACGTACATGAATGGGCTAGCAGTCAATGCAGTGTGCTGCTGCAGAGACATGTAACAGCCAGGTTGGCGGGATACAACAACTACGGCGATTGGAGGTGACATTGGGACTGTGTTCCCGGACATAACATGTGCATGGCAGTACTATGTATGTGTCCACAGGGTTAATACAATGTCCAGCCAAGGATTGGAACCCTGTAGTGAGTGAGAGTGTGTATTGTTGGTAGGTACCCCATTGGCAGGCACGATGCCAGCAACATCTGTGTTGGCAATGCCTGCATGACTGTGGTATGCTGCATTGAATGTGGATGTAGTCAAACAGCAGAGACATACCACCACACTGCGTGAGGGCCCACACTGCAATGTCTGGCAGTCATGTGTAGGTAGGTAGCTGTGGAGTATGTCATGCACCATGAGGACACACCATGACTGTCAAGTGACACACCACACACAGGTGAACATAACTACCGTGCAACAGCCTGCACATGTGCCCATACAGCATGTGTGCATGGAACAGGAATACCACTGTGGCATCTGTGAAAAGGCCAGTACCACCATGTCTCTGTGTGGAATAGCATGGTCCCTACCAGTGTGTAAATGTAGCAGAAGTGCACTGTGCTCAGTGTTGGCATAGGCACATAGACAGTCCATCGTACGGGGTGCCATGCCATCAGCTACCTCTGTCAGTGGATGTCAGTAATACCGGCTGTAGAGTGTATGTACCATGCATGCTGCTATGGTTGTGTGTTTAGGGTGTGGCTAGCAGGGATGAGAAGCATGGATGTTCAGCAAACAGAGGGGGGATGTGTGTAGGCATAGCACACAGACACATGGAGGTTTGGTGCATGCCGAGGGTAGTGTAGGTATGGTATGTGTCGTGTAATGTGTCACCCAGCTATGCGTACTGCATGGCTAAGCATGTGTGGGTACATGGGAGTCCATACTAGGGAAGGGCATGTTGCTGTCAATACATAGCAGTAGCAACTGTCCTAGGTGCAATGTACAGTATGCCAACACGACCAGCATGTAACCTGTGATGTACAGTGTATTCACTGTCGCGTGTCACAATGTGCGTAGCGGTCACGAACATGGGTATCTGAACATGGATTACCTATGATGCAATGTGTCTTGGGAATATACAGTATGTGTGTAAATCACTGTGTGGTGTGGGAACCACCCACCCGTGTGTGTTGCAGTCAGGTATGTGCCTGGGAGGTATGATCTGTGTACAATCTGGACTGGCAGGTGTGCCGTGTAGGGCATGGAGGCAGGTCCCAGGCACTGCAGATAAATGACATGTGTGCTGTACTGTGTGTGCAGTGCTTGTGTACAGCACAGTGGAGGGTGTAAGCATTGTCACACATCCCTGCATGCTGTGCCTACCTGTGACAGCCCTGACGGAGACAGACATGTGACACCGCTGCACAGGCAGCATAGCATGTGAAGATGTACATGTGGGCTGCACACCTTAGGCAGATGTCCACAGGTCATGTGTGCCACGGTAGTGTGGTTGAACACGGCTATCAGACTGGACAAACAGTACATGCCTGCATAACTACAGTATGACCATAGTCAACAGTCCCAGTGACAGAGTAGGCCAATGTACACTATCCCTGCGTGCAGACCACTGGCTACTGGACACCTGGCTAGACACACACCTGGAGGGTTAATTCACAATTGAGCCATCACATGTCCCAGTCCATGTGGGCTGTACAATGTCATCACAGGGTGGTCACAATAGCAGGTGGCAAGGCAGACACGGTGTACCAGGTGATGTGTCATGTGTGCATATGTCGACTAGCACAGCCGTTCACATGTCTGTAACATACTGGTGCACGATGTATACTGTTACATGATGTATGGAACTGCACTGTCACCCACTACAGGGCCATCTGACACAGGTGTGTTGTGACAGGTGTAACCCATGTTTGCACAGGATACACACCGCTGTTGTAGGCAGCCATGCTGGTGGCTACCAGTGATATATGCAGTGGTCATACAGACATACCGGACACAGTGTTCATGCAGGAATGTCCATTGTCGTGGACGATGTGCTGCTATGTGAATGTAGTTGTGTGTTGTGAATGTTACACATCCAGAAGACACCATCTGGTGCAGTCATGGTTGTCAACACCAGTACACACATCCACAGCAGTCAGAACCCAGTCCTGACAATGTGTGTCAGTCACCCTCGTGCTGTGTGACATATGTGCACATGGCGGAACACCTCCCACTGTCATGTAAGCTGTCTACATGATGGCTGGAATGTGCTGTAGAAATGTACAATGCTGGTAGCCCAATGAAGTACCTGGAATCAGACACAGTACGCTATGTCAGCCATGTAAACCATGCACAACAATGACCGCCCAACAGAGACAAACAATGCATTGACACATGGAACATGTGCACATGACAACCCCCAGTGAGTTATGTTGCACATATTGATGTACAATTGTCATCTATGTCCATAGCATGGATGCAGACACACATACTCCACAGGTAGTACCATGTGATGTAGGTAGGGGCATTGCTCGTGTACATGTCACAGTAGCTGTACAGACACATGTCCTGCATAGCCGTCATGTAGGGGTAGCTGTGGTATGTGACTGCTGGACATGCCCGTACAAATGACCATGTCCCACAGGAGATGTGTTATGTGTGTACCACATGTGATGTGCTGACAACAAGCTGTGATGTACGGCTGCGGTGTACCTGTGTGACATTGTCTGTGATGGGTGCAAAGGCATATAGTATCGTATTGCATGCCCACAAGCCCACATAGGTGCATAGCCTGAACATACAATACAAGGAGTGTGTGGGATGATAGCAACCCACAGGAGGAGATGGGTATGGACGGCGGCCCACAACCACATGTGTGTGTACGGTGTTCACGTCCACGACACATGAGCATCTGAGAGGCTAGTGTTACAGCTGTACAGGGTTGCATGCATATATGTTCAGCAACATCCCTATGTGTCCCACCACTGGCCCGTGGACCGATGGACACCAACCAAATGTGCAGATATGAGATGTGCACAGCACATCACAGATGCCTACTGTAGAACAGGCTTACCGCGTAGACATGTGCACAGTAGGTCTGCGCCAGCTGCAGTCAAACATGTAATGTGCTGAACCACACCAATAGTCCAGGCCATGCCACAGATGGACGTGCATGCATCTGTGTATGTATGGCTGTGAATGTCTCCGGCATAGCAATATAGCTGTGTCACCGTTGTGAACAACAATATGAATGGGTTATATGTGTGAGGGGTGTGTCATACGCGTATGGTTTGATCGATGATACCATCAGTGACCCTGCTATGTGAACATCCCTGTCCCCATACATGGATACCTATGCTGTGCCCAACACCACATTCACAGAGGGGGGATGGCGGTGTGTAGTGCAGCAGCAGACATGGGGGTGGCAGCAGGCACTGGATGTACACATATGTGGTACCCACATCAGTGCAGGCAACCATCCATGTGCACGGGATAGCGGTGTGTGTCCACATACAGCACTGTGTTGATCAATATCCCAGCACATAGCACCTGCCTGGGTTACAGTGTATGCATGGATGTGTGATACCTGCATGCACCAGACACACCCTCAGCAAGCAGTGTGCAGCATACCTTGCTTGAGGCCAGTGTCCACACCATGGCGATAGACATGTTGAATGTCCATATACACATAGCAATGACATATGGAATGGACAGCCACCCTGCCAATATCGTTAACCCCAGGTGGATCACAACCCAGTGCCATGTATGTGGCATACCCTGCCATACCATGCAGACCTGCCCAGCAAGGCTGCATGAGCTATCCTGATCCTACATGGTGCAATGGACAAAAGGCACTCTCACTATCAACCATACACAGCAGTAATGTGGCGGTGATGCACCCTGTGGTGTCACAGGTGCTGTGTGATGCTCTGGACAATGTGTGTGTGTACATGCTATGCATGGCCTGTCCTGCTAATGTGTCATGGTTACACATTGCCCTATGTCTATCACATGTGCAACACAGGTGAGCTGTGGCAAGTTGTCCAACACCCGTACAGTGCTGTGTGGATGTACATGGCACAACACATGCATGTGCAGGTGTCCATGTGTATGTGTACAGTGCCACTGCTGACGTTCACAATGGCTACAGGCGTGATGTGTACTGACATATACACAGCGTCCAGGTGAACATCAGCACCGACGTCACATGGGGACCTATGCCAGTGATATGGACACAGGTGCAGCCAGGTACACATGTCCACAGCTGGCTAACATCTACATGGTGCGTGTACAGTGTGATGGGGTGGCAAACAGATATGATGTGACACCCACTGCTCAATGGTGTGAAGCCAACACATCGGCTGTGTCACTGCCACGATGCCTTTCACAGATTACTGTGCAGATGTCGTACTTGTCATAGCAATGTATTTCCAACAGTATGCCAGCACAGCAGTGTAAATGTGACCTGCCACCATCATTATGTCTTACAGATAATGCCACGTTCCTGGCTTCCTGCTTTCAGTCGACAGGAGGAGGAGGTGATCATCCCATACCTCCATACTAATCATGGCGTCTTATTCAGTCATGTGCCACAGCAGGCACAGGAACGACAGGAGATGTGGGAGGAGATGTGCAGGAGGGTGAACAGCCTGGGCGGATACAACCGCACTTATCAGCAGATCCGCAGGCACTGCACAGACCTGATCCGGCATGCAAGACAGCGTGCCGCTGCAATCGCCAGACAACAACGTGGGACAGGTGGTGGTCCACCAACCCAGCCCCACTCACAGCCACGGAGGAGCTCCTGGCCAGTCTGGGGACACCCGCGGAACAACATGCAGAAACCCATCGTCCATCGTGGAGGTGGGTGTCTCCCGAACTATGAGCTTGGAGCTGCATGGTAAGTCAGGGATGCATGTTTGTATGATAAGTGACGTGGGGGTGGGTGTCATAGTGCAACACATAATATAGCAATACATGCCAGGTATATGGCCACACAGGACGCATACTACAGTATGCTATGTTGTGTTAGCAGACATGTGCATAGCACATGCTAACTCACAGATGCATGATGTGACATGCACACTGCTGACTGTGGCGATAGTAATGGATAATGTGTATACCTTTGTGTCATCACTTTACAGGTACGTCTGGCGTGCCACAAACACAAGGGTCTGTTGCAGGTAAGTCTGTTGCTAGTCAAAGGCATGATATGGTGTATTGATATTCCCCATGTGTCCAGGCATGACATGCACACCTGTGTGTGCCCCAGTCACGGTATACAGGTTGCACCACCCGACACACACACCCCCCATGTACAGTAGATACGACTGTTAGCGTAGAGTGGCATGACACCACACGACCTATTGGTGTGTTACGTGCATTCAGCTATGCATACAATGGTGTAGGTGTTCCACAATGGCTGCATGTGTAGTATGCATCGGTATGCCTCTGCAGTATGCACACAGTACCACATAGTGAGCTGTGATCTTGCCAGAGCACAGGTGTTACCAATGTGTCCTATGCCCCTGCATCGGGTGCACACGTTGTGACATGGCACATGCCATGTCCCATGCACGTGGATGTCTGGCTGCAACAATTTCACACCATGACATGACCTATGCATGACATAGCAGACATCCACACTGTCTGCATATCTGTAGGGAATGTGACACCTTACACTAGTATGGTTGTATGTCACATGGGCCACCACAGGGCCATGTGCACGATGTCCACCACACACAATTGTCAATGACCCAGACAGACAAGGCCATGGTCGATACCTACAGGCATGTTGCCACACAGTACATCCACAGTGGGTAGTCACCGTTGCACCCTGTACACACATAGTGGGCTCATCACTGTAGTGGCGGGCCTGGACATCCGATGTAGTACACCACTGACATGGAATGCCTCTCCACAGCTACTACAGGTGCCTCCAATATCCACCACATACGTGCTGCTGAGCGGATGAACCGACTTACAGACATGGCAATGTAATGCGTCCAGGTCACGCATCACACAGAAACATAACTGTGTCCTGCTACTGTGCAGTGGCACAGTGCCCGCACTCCACACTGTACAGCTATGTACACAGCTCACACCAACCGCACCTGCACAGACATCCCTGTTACCCATACATTGTATCTGTAGACTGTACACATGACACTGCACCATGACAGCCATTGTGATGTGCTGCATGCAGTGGGACACCATCATCACATGTCCACATGATACCACACATGTATGCGGTGTACATGACATAGTGTCGGCAGACATGTGTACTGTCAACACGCGTGGCCACACGGTGTATCACGGCGATGCATGCACACTACCATGAATGTGTGTACTGCATGCCTACTAAACGACACCTGCCTGTTGTACTGTTCCCACCAGGGCAGTGTGCATACTGCCACTAGGAATGTCTGGTCTACATTCACTGGTCTGTGGTGTGTGAATGCTGCATGCCACCTGCATTATCACATGCATGATGTCTGTGTGTGTGTGTGTGTGTGTGTGTGTGTGTGTGTGTGTGTGTGTGTGTGTGTGTGTGTGTGTGTGTGTGTAACGGACGGTATGCCTTTGTATTGACAGGTGCTGTAGGTGAGTTCCCCTCCTGCGGTCCAGCTGATGCTAGTGTCCCCACAGATACTAGTGGTGATGACCATGTGCATGAGGCACAGGCAGGGTCGTCACAGGAACACACTGTGCCATTGGAGAACATCACAGGTATGTCCCCTTCATCCCTGAACGGTTGGGATGCCGACACATACCCAACACCGTTGCCCATAGATGACGGTCAGTCAGCGTCTGTTGGCACCGAGCAGGAATGTGTGGTGGCTGCAGAAGGTGTGGGTACACACGATGTTGCCAGTGTAATGACTGGTGCAGTGCCACGCAGGCATGTGGCAGGTGCTGCTCGTGGGGAGCACCGCTAGACATACACCTGCCATACAGGGTGCAGCAGCTGGTATAACCAGACGCATGTTCCAGACTGTAATGGCGGCGCAGGCACATGCCGAACGGCAGAACCAGGAAGGGCAGAGGCTGCAGAGGTCTGCAATCCGTTCCTTGAATGACAACATCCAGGCATTGGCAAATGCCCAACAGCATCTTGCCGATGTTCTGGATAGGAGATTGGGTGAGATGGCTGGTATCCTCGACCGAGGCATGGCCATCCTCGAGCGTGGGCTGTCCGTGCAGGAACACCAGGTAAGGGTGAGGCATAGGGCACGTGGGCGTAGGGCAGCAACACCACTTGGTGCAGGTCAGCGTGTGCGTGCCACCTCCCATGCCCACCCACCCAGTGCTGGTAGCAGCAGCAGTGCAGCTGCTACTACACCGACCACACCAGGACAGAGCAGGCCACGTGGACGTGGCCTTGGACGGCCCCGGCGTGGGCACATTTCCAGCGGACATGTGACATCGGAGAGTGGACTGTCTGTACCTACACCCGGTCGTGCCCGTGCGACCCCAGGCAGTCACGGGTCACGTCGCGGCAGGCCGACACAGTGAGCCGTAACACCTGCACTGTACAGTCTGGGGCTGCCAAGCATACCCCGTGTAGGCATCACAGATGACTGAACTGTGTACACACAAACCCACACACAGCAAACACGACTGTAGGGCTCCACCGCACCCACATGCAATGTACACAGACATGCCCAGTCACTGCACAGGCCCTTACACACACACATGATGTCATCCATTGGTACAGCCTATGCCTGTGGCACATATCACCCTGTGCATATGATGAAGTCTCTGCCGCATAACTGTGAGCTACACCATCAGTGCATGGTTATGCAAACATATTCTGATGCACAGGGTGGACAAGATAGTGAGAGGTGTATGTGATACCTGTGTCCGCATAGTACGTGATGTGTATGTTGTGGTGTGTGTGTATGGCTGGTGACAGGTGTGTATGTGATGTGGGTTGTGCACTGACATAATGCAGCAGACATACCATGCAGGACAGGTGCAGCATTCATTGATCTGTGTACACAGTATGTGTGGCGGTTACATGTGTAGCACCATGTTGGTTCAGTTGACCCGTATGACAATGATGGTGTACTTGCATGTGCCTACTGGGAGCACTGTAATTAGTTGCCCATGCTTAGTTGTGGGGTACCCACTGGCATGTCTGGCAACATCAGCATAGCACAGGTACCCGCACTCGGCATGGACCCCTACATAGGAACATAGGCGCACATGTACATAACAGGGTATGTGCCCTACGACATGTGTGGACCTAGCATGACTGTGTGTGGCTGCTAACACCCCTCAGGATGGGGATGCCACATCCATCAGTCCCCAGTCCCTCGTCCAGCACTGACACACAGATGATGCCTGGCGCATAACTATATCCACACATCCACACGTCATTATTACTCCTGGATGAAGGCAGTCAGTGCCTTTCCTTCACATGGGCTGGCACTCCTGTACGTGTTGTAGGGGGTCTCCGGCCGTTGACCCTGTTCCCCCAGCACGTCACACTCATCTTTGTGGTGATGTGTGTGACAGTCGCTTCTGTGCCCGAGTTTGCCTGGAGCCTAGGAAGTGGAATATGCCCATGTCACCCAGGTCAGACATGGCCGTGTATGCCAGGCACAGATCACCACAGAGCAGATGTGCTGTGAAGGTTTACAGCCGGAGTCCCCTTGGTCGTGCAGCTTGTGACACATGTCCTAGCACCGTCATCCCTGCCTTGTGTAACATTTGCGGTCCTTCCGAGTGCTGCAGGCGTCAGGTTAGCTACAGGCCAGATGTGCCAATGTACGCAGTCATTGCTCTGGTGTGTGATGTGTACAGGGGTACAATGAACACCCCTGATGTCGATGCGATTCCTTCCAGACCAGGAGGTCACAGTGGAATGTCTTCACACCCACATTGCCATTGTGTGTGTTGACAGATGTTAACGACAGGTGTCGTAGCCATTTCCATGAACATGTCCACCATCTGGAATGGCTTACCACCTACATGTGACATTGGGCCGAACATGTCCTTCACACTGGGTAGGTCTGCACCTTCTCTGGCATGTAGTAGCAGGCCATGGCTCTGGCACCAGTTATCCATGTCTATGACGCCCTAGGTGGATGTCCATGTCACATGGGGTGTTGGGTATGGTGGCCGGTGCGTAGTCATCTGCATACCTTGTCTGCCACAATCGCCCTATGATTGCATGCACATTGGAAGGTCGAATGCCATATGGCAGGGGGCCCAGGACTGAGCCCTGTGGGCCTCCACTGGAGACCAGATATGAGTGTGACAAGGCACCAGGAACACCAACCCTGTGTGGTGTGACCTCCAACCTTTCTGAGAAGCATCAGGTGACATATGTCCCCACATGTATGCTGGCGAGCCTTTCCATGAGTCCCATGTGGAGTGTGCTCTGAGCACTCCCACCAGGTCATGGTACTGTGTGCAAACCCACGTATCCCCATCAATGGCCTTGGTGACCACTCCAGACAGGACGAGCAGGTTCGGGAGGCAGGATCCGCCCTTGACTATGTTGTTGTGGGTATGTTCCGGTATTGGCTGTACACGCTGTCTGTATCCATGGGCACCTGTATGGACCTCCCACAGCTTTGCAGACAAGGCTGGTCAAGCGGATAGGGTGTGGCTGTCTACAGTCCATAACAGCACTACCCTGGCATAGTGGGACCACAGATGCCATATGCCATCCATTGGGGATATAGCCCATAGTAAGGCTAACATGACACAGTGGCCGCATATGAGGATGGGTAGCACACAGCCAGGGACACCATCGGTGCCCATTGGTGCTGTGTCAACCGCCATAGAGATATGGGATCACTCCAGGCCATATGAGATGTTTGGGAGGCTACACTCTGGTGGGATGGATATGTCCCCTCTTGGTGGGGGGGGTGGGATGTATGCATGGAACATGTCCGCTGGTTTGCAGACAATGTCTGTGGGTGCAGTGACCGTTGTACCATTCTGGACCATTTCCAGCCAGGTCTGTGTGCCCCGAACCATGCCCTTACCACAGTTAACGAAGGCGCTATGGTTGGCTCATGTGCCCTCTGCAGTACCACTCCCTGGCGGCCATGGATGATTGTATGTGTGGCCGTATGGTGGCCGGTATGAATGGGAGATGGTTTCCCTGGTATTGACATTGCTCTGTCATGTATTAGCTCCAACTGTTGATGTACAGCTAGTCAGTGGCTGGGGTCCACCACACCATGTGCCTACCTGTGGTGGACAAGGTCCTGATGTTATCATGTATGCCTGTTGCAGACATGCATGTGGGTGCTCAGAGAATGCATTCGTTAGGCGGTTGCGGTCTGGCCTGGGTTCAACACTGGCATGGAGGACTTGTAGGGTACCACACCAGTTGTATGATGTGTGTGGTTTGTTGTGGAGAGGTCATCACTTAGGTCCCCATGCGGTGTTGGTTACAGGATGTGGATGACCAGTGGATCCACTATACGGTCTGGCATCACCATTGAGGGCTGTACATCCTGTGTGGGGCATATCCTCACCATGTGTGATGGGCAGAACTGTCAGACATCCCCTAGTATGTATGGTGCATGGCTGTTTAACAGTGGCCAGGTGTGAGAACACCTGTGACGGTGGCGTAGTGTGTTGTGCCATGGCTAATGTTCCCAGTCTATGTATGGGTGGTTCATGTCACCCAATGCGGTGCTGTTGTGAGCATGCCCATTCACCAGTGTCCTCAGGACATCTGTGCAGGTAGCCTGTGTTTGGGAGGGTTGTCTGTAGCATGCAACAAACTGTAGGCCAGTCCTACACATGGTTAATTGCACCTAGATATTCCCCATTGCAGCGGCCATGTCTGTGGCATGGCGGGTTGCTGTTATGTGGCTGGACACACACGATGGTCCACATTCCGCCACCCATGCCGTCGCACCATGTGTATGCATGTCTGCTCTGTGGCGACTCTAAGTGTCTGAGCATGCCCAGTAGGCAGCTGTGTAGATAGACACACAGCACAGTGCACACCGCGCCGACTGCAGTTGTATCCCGGGTGCATGCCTGTATCCCCTTAGCGGCCACGTCTGTGGCAGGGCCAGGTTTCTGTTGTGTGGCTGGACACACACGACGGTCCACATTCCGCCACCCATGCCGTCGCACCATGTGTATGCATGTCTGCTCTGTGCCGAGTCTAAGTGTCTGAGCATGCCCAGTAAGCAGTGATGTACTGATCAGTAGTTACTCGGTATTCCCGACTGCAGCACTAACGTGTTACTGTACGGCGACCTTGGGATGGTAACAGGCTGCGTGACTGCGCACTCTGACCTAACTCCCGATCGGGCACATTGCCTCTGCAAATGATACCACCCACGTAGGGGGATGCCTCCTGTCAGCGCTCTGCTCAGTAAACTTCGGTAGCGCATTCCGTAAATGCTTCATATTGTAGTGTGTTCATGTAGATAGGCGTAGGTTCGTCTCCCGTCCCTTCTGTGTGTGTGTGTGTGTGTGTGTGTGTGTGTGTGTGTCTCTGTGTGTATGTGTTTCCAGCTGCCTCTGCGAATGCACATGCTTTTAGGCAGCTCCATAACACATACCTTGGCTATTGCCAACTATTGTCTTCTTGGGTGACGTCACCAGCCTACAAGTATGCCTCTGACAGCGCTCTCTTCAGTAAACTCGGTAGCGCATTCTGTAAATGCTTCATACTGTAGTAAGTTCATGTAGATAGGCGTAGGTTCATCTCCCATCCCTTGTGTGTGTGTGTGTGTGTTTCCAGCTGCCTCTGCGAATGAACATGCTTTTAGACGCTCCGCAACACATACCTTGGCTATTGCCAACTATTGTCTTGCGGGTGACGTCACCAGCCTACAAGTATGCCTCTGACAGTGCTCTCTTCAGTAAACTCAGTAGCGCGTTCTGTAAATGCTTCATACTGTAGTAAGTTCATGTAGATAGGTGTAGGTTCGTCTCCCGTCCCTTCCATGTGTGTGTGTGTGTGTGTGTGTGTGTTTCCAGCTGCCTCTGCGAATGAACATGCTTTTAGACGCTCTGCAACACATACCTTGGCTATTGCCAACTATTGTCTTGCGGGTGACGTCACCAGCCTACAAGTATGCCTCTGACAGCGCTCTCTTCAGTAAACTTCGGTGGCAGCGTTCTGTAAATGCTTCATACTGTAGTAAGTTCATGTAGATAGGCGTAGGTTCGTCTCCCTTCCCTTCCGTGTGTGTGTGTGTGTTTCCAGCTGCCTCTGCGAATGAACATGCTTTTAGGCGGCTCCGCAACACATACCTTGGCTATTGCCAACTATTGTCTTCGGGTGGCGTCACCAGCCTACAAGTATGCCTCTGACAGCTCTCTTCAGTAAACTTCGGTAGCGTTCTGTAAATGCTTCATACTGTAGTAAGTTCATGTAGATAGGCGTAGGTTCGTCTCCGTCCCTTCCGTGTGTGTGTGTGTGTGTTTCCAGCTGCCTCTGCGAATGAACATGCTTTTAGGCTCCATAACACATACCTTGGCTATTGCCAACTATTGTCTTCTTGGTGGCGTCACCAGCCTACAAGTATGCCTCTGACAGCTCTCTTCAGTAAACTTCGGTGGCGTTCTGTAAATGCTTCATACTGTAGTGAGTTCATGTAGATAGGCGTAGGTTCGTCTTCCGTGTGTGTGTGTGTGTGTGTGTGTGTGTGTGTGTGTTTCCAGCTGCCTCTGCGAATGAACATGCTTTTAGGCGCTCCATAGCACATACCTTGGCTATTGCCAACTATTGTCTTCGGTGGCGTCACCAGGCTACAAGTATGCCTCTGACAGCTCTCTTCAGTAAACTTCGGTAGCGTTCTGTAAATGCTTCATACTGTAGTAAGCTCATGTAGATAGTGGTAGGTTCGTCTCCCGTCCCTTCGGTGTGTGTGTGTGTGGGTGTTTCCAGGTGACTCTACGAATGAACATGCTTTTAGGCGGCTCCATAACACATACCTTGGCTATTGCCGACTATTGTCTTGCGGGTGACGTCACCAGCCTACAAGTATGCCTCTGACATCGCTCTCTTCAGTAAACTCGGTAGCGCGTTCTGTAAATGCTTCATACTGTAGTAAGTTCATGTAGATAGGCGTAGGTTCATCTCCCGTCCCTTCCGTGTGTGTGTGTTTCCGTTGCTTTCACAACTTCTTCTGAAAAAGCAAATTCTTAAACTGTTCACAATCAATGATGTGATATTTAATATCTTGTTAAGACTCACATTGTTGATTGTGAACATTCTTAGACTTTGCTTTTTTCTGCAGACGTTGTGGAAACAACGAAAACGTTGCATGTTTTAATAAACTGTGTAAATGTTACGAAGACTTGTGTTTTGTCAAACTACGGGGACTATTCTTGCCGCAGGTTGCTGGTTTATTTGTGTTTCATAGTACAATATCATGTAATACGTGTGTTCATAGTATGCTTTCTGTGATGTTGACATGTGTGTGTTTCGTTAGCAGTGCGTCTGTGCTTTCTATGCTGTGGCTACATGTTCATTGTTCGCATAGAAAGTGACAAATGGAAGTGTAAGGGTGGACATTTAAAGCTTTGATACTTCCATGTTATGTGTAAGTCCCACGGGGCCTACGGGTGATTAGCATACATGTCTATGAAGTACCTTTGGATACCATATCTGACGTGTCGTGGACGAAATGTTTAAGTTGACTGTTCCATCTACCTATGTGTGACATGGTTTGTGGCCATAGGGTGCCAGCAAGTCTTTCCTGTTCATTGGGTGTTTGCCATGGTCTATTGACATCAATCCTATTAATTCACCGAAGGTTGTCTTTCATTGGTGGGAATGCCATAGTTTGACCATCGTATGTCATTCCCAGCAGGCGTTGAGATTGTGCCATTGGTATGTTTACACAGGTGACCCAACTGTTGCACTGTAAGGAAGTGTGTGATGGCCATTGATGAGCTGGCAGATAGAGTGCTGTATGCGCGGTATCTGCCCAGCGGTCTGGCTTTGTATGGGGAGTGTCTACTGTAGTCCCTATCTGTATTTCCTGGGTTATGCCTTGCAAAGCTGTGGGATTCCCCAGGTTTGCGGCTATGGTTGCCATCTTGGCGTGCGTTTGTCCATCCATGGGAAATGCCTACTGGACACTAGTATAGGGCTGTAAACATTTCACAGCTGCATTCTCCATTTCCGGTGGATGATCGGCATTATTATTGTGGAGTAGCATATGCCATGGCCGTCCGCGCAGGCGGGACAAGCGAATCATCTGCCAATCCACACCGACACCCATTTTTGCATACCCACGATCCCATGTCTGCAACCCTTGACAGTACCCCTTGCACACCCTTCATGTGTGCGGAAATGGGATGTGAGCGCGTGTATGGGCGCAGCCTGGGGAGTCCTATTCATATGTCCTGCATTTCATGGACGGTTGTCATCACCCTTGAAGACGCTTGTGGTGCATATATCTACCTGTGCCGTAGTCACGGCTGTCACCTCTTCTGGCTCACACTATGCCCACACTCACTTAAGGAGAAATTTTTGGGTCCTGCAATGGACACCGATGTGCATATGTAAAGTGTAGAACATGTTGGACTGTCTCCATTCGGCCAGTGGGTTTGACTGCCGCCGTATGTTCCCAGTCGGATGTCTGTCTGCCTACCCATATTATGTAGTGCTACGGAACCCGTGTCCTTCCACACTGTACCCATATGGTGTTACTCTAGTACTGCAGGTTGGCAGCTGCTTTAGGTAATCCTCAGAGGTACCATTGTGAACTATCCGCCACTGTATTGTCATTATAACACAGCCGGTACATGTAGAACCTATTTATTCATGACAGTATGTTATTTATGTGTGAGCCATATTTTAACCATGGTATGACCTTCCTAGTTAACGTTGTTGGTGTGCCATTAATATGTGTTCCACAGGTCGCCGTATGTTCCGCCCGAGTGGGCGGGTGATCCCCACATACTTGCTAACACCTTGGCTGCTGTGTGCCGGGATTACCGCGGCACGATGGATGTCTGTGGGTGTCTACTGTTGTTTCCATCTGTATTTCCTGTGTTATGCCTTACTACGGCTGTGTGATTGCACCAGGTTTGCTATTATGGGTGCCATCTTGTCCGTACGTTTGTCCATCCTTTTGGAAATGCCTACTGGACACTGGTGTAGGGCTGTACCCATTTCACAGCTGCATGTAGCATTCTCCGGTGGATGATTGTCAGTATTGGTGGGTGGTAAGGCATGTTCTGTACCCACATCCCTCCACGGGCGGGACAATGGATCATCTGCCAATCATCTCAACACCCATTTCTGCATACCCACGATCCCATGGCTGCAACCCTCGACAGTACCCATAGCAAATCCTCCATGTGTGCTGGAATGGGATGTGGGCCTTACATCTGTGGACTCGACAATCTGTGGATTTCTGTGCATATGTCCGCATTTCATGGACAGTTGTCATCAACCTTGAACACGCTGGCGGTGCATATATGTAGCTGTGCCGTAGTCACGGCTGTAGTTCATCTTGGTCTTCGCTTGCACCCAGTTGGCGTTGCAAAGGAGAAATTTTGGGTCCTACAATGGACACAAATGTGCATATGTAAAATGTAGAACATGTTGGGCTGTGTCCATCTGGCCAGTGGTTGTGACGCTGCTGTATGTTCCCCACTCGCGGATGTCTGTTTGACTACACATATTATGTTGTGCTATGAAACCCATGTTCTACTATGATTTACCCAAATGGTATTGATGTAATGCTGCAGGTTGGCAAGTGCTTTAAGTAATCCTCAGAAGGCCCAGTAGGACATATACGCCACTGTATTGTCAATATAAAACAGACAGAACATGCATACCCTATTTATTCATTGAAGCATGTTCATTATATGCGGGAACGCTAGTGTTGAAACATCGTATGACCTTCGTAGTTGAGGTTGTTAGTATGCCATTAGTATGTGTTCCACAGGTGCCCATTTGTTCCGCGGTATGGGCGAGTGATCCTCATGTTGTTGCTGGCAGATCGAGTGCTGTATGCGCGGTATTACGCCGCGGTCTGACTTTGTATGGGAGTGTCTACTGTAGTCCTAATGTATTTCCTGTGTTATGCTTTACGCGGCTGTGTAATTCCACCAGGTGTCCAGTTATAGGTGCCATCTTGGTGGTACACTTGTCCATCCATGGGAATTGCCTACTGGACACTGATGTAGGGCTGAACACATTTTAGCATTACCCAGTGGATGCTTTGCATCCTTAGTGAGGACTAAGGCGCGTGCTATACCCACAGCCCTCCCACGAGCGGAACAACGGATTATCTGCCAAACAACACCGAGCCCCATTTTGCATACCAGGATCCCATGGCTGCAAACCCCCACGTACGCATTACACATCCTTCATGTGTGCGGGACTGGGATGTGGGCCACTTCTATGGACCACGACAATCTGGGGATTTATGTTCATATGTCCTGCATTTCATGGACAGGTATCATCAACCTTAAACACGCTGGTGGTGCATGTCTAGCTGTGCCGTAGTCACGGCTGACACTCTGTCTGGCGATCCCAATGACTCGAAGGTGTAAATAACTATTTTGGAGTCCTACGATGGACGCGATGTGCATATGTAAAGTGTAGAGCGTGTTGGACTGTCACCATCTGGCCAGTGGTTTTTGACTGCAGCTGTATGTTCCCCAATCGTGGATGTCTGCTTGACTACCCATATTATGTATTACTTGGCCTATCTATATCCGCGTGCCAGTAAGCGGAAATACAGCAAACCTTGCGTCCTGCCCATCTTCATAAAGCGACATTATTGAACATATGTCGGCCAAAACAGACAATGACAAAAGCGATAGACTCCACAGTCAAAGCGATACTGAGCTCTTTCACCTACTAACATGGGGCATCATGCGACGCGAAATGCATTACATAGTTGTCCCTTATACACTTCCTTCAGAGTCAGTTTAAAGTCAGATAATCAATAAACCTGCTCATAGTTAAGTGGACAGTGCTACAAGTCTTGATTATAACGTGACATATACAAATCAGTGTTGCATACATTGCTTCATGGAAACAATAGTACGACAACAATGTGTTAATATAAATACAATATTGGTCAATACAATCAGTATCTTGAAACATAGTTGATAATTGTAGTGAGTAAACCTTAGAATGTAGTGTGTTGATCAGGATATTATATATCAATGTGTATAATTGTAGCATTACGATTCCAAAGCATGGAATCAGTAAGTACTATTTAAGCATATATTTTACAATTATGAATGTAAATGAGTGGAGGACACATCCTTAACCTTCCCTGCTTCCAGTGGATCACACACGCTGCACTTTCGCATTTCTAATTGTGGGTTCGCAGGCGCACATGCATATCCGTATTCTGTTTATATATGTTTACTGGGTCTGTGTGGTTACGTGTGTTGTGTTAGTTGTGACTATTCCGGTAACATATGTCTGATCCGGTTGACGGACGTGTGCAGAACGCGCACAACTTTATACATGTAACGGTCTTTGCAGCATGGGCGCATCATTACCGTTCACATCTATATGTTCCATAGTCGTAATTCAAGCGTGACTGCATTCACGTTTGCCAGTTACTATGACCACTACCGTTAGCTGTTGATTGTCATTAATATGCATACCCATGGTACTTAAGTACATTTACATATCCCCTGCACTCACGCCCGCCCCAGGCATCCATTCTCCTGCTGGGAAAGGTGCGGTGCTGCATGTTAAACATTCCTTATTCCCCTCACTCATGGGCCAGGATGCATATGTGGTGACCGCAGGGGATGTTCAGATGACAGGTGCTTATATCCCTATGCATACAGGCCTTCGATTGTCAGGGTGTTGCTGTGGTGCTTTGGGTTTGGTCTTGTCCGCCCAGTGTGCGAACTGCCCTGACCGTTAACGAATGTTAGATGAGTCACTTGGGCACATTTTGTCGTGTCTATGGTACCATGTCACCCCAATTATTCATAACCGTATCAGCCGATTGGCGGTGTACCCGTTGTAGATCTTGTTATACTAATTGCATGGTCCAGTCGAAGGACCTATTTCCATTACTAACCCTTGGTATGTATGACCTGTGTCGCAATATTACATGGGTTTACCATTGCGTGGCTTTCACTGGACCACAGACATATCGTTGCTTGGTTTGGGCGGTTCGCTGTGCCACACATTTAACGGCGGAACAGGTTGAACAACTCAGCCACGGGGACATCGGGTTCTCCGTCACTGTTTAGTATTGAATCGATATTTGGAGTTTGTTTCACAAAGCGGAACAATGTCGACATTATTAGCGGACATCTCGCGATGCGTCACTTTTACTTGTGGTGGCTATGTCTGCGTTTGAAGCGGACAGGCATTATGCTGTGCCATTATGTCTGGGAATATATGGTTTCTTGCCATAGATGATATGCCATACTAGCAATGACCAGCGTCTGGGTGTGGGTACTGCTGTATTACCCGCGGGAAGAGTGGCCTTAGGTTAAGTGGTGCCCTAGGCGAAGTTGCCACCGCCACATCACCCTACCCCCTCCTGGTCTACCTACACCATACAAAGTCTGGAAAGGTGCCCCAGTAGAGCAACGCCCTAGGCGGCTGCCTACTTGGCCTATGCCTAAGGTCGGCTATGTGTGTGGTCCCTCGGGCATCGGACTCGGGGCGTGCCATGTCTGCGTGGGTATGTCCAGCATTACCCACATCCAGCGTGGTGTATTGCCATGATGTTCCATGTGTACAGTGGTGCCGGTTACCATACATATGCCTTTCTCAAACCGATTTCACACTTCTGAACACTACTGTGGTCTCCTTTAAGGCCCCTGAGCCAGTGGTGAACATCCTCAAACCGCTGAATCGTGCATATGCCTTCCACCAGCACCTACAGGACTGCATGGATCAGGCAATCCCATACAAAACTGAGACTCTTTTGTACCACAGACAAGCATGCAGTCTGGTGGACCCCAGCCATGAACAAGCTTCACGACAGGAGGTAGATACTACAAGTTAAAGCGGAATACTTGTAAGGTAACACACCCTTGCTCATTATATGTGAAGAACTACAAGCTGTCATGAAATCATCCAGAGGAAATTCAACAGAGAAATTAACAAGGACTCAACAGACATTCATAAGTCCTTCTTTAGCTATGTTGGACACCTGGGAGGACACTCCCAGATATGCTCTAACCGGGTTCACAATGATGTGAAGATGACTGAACCTACACACATTGCCAGCATATTGGCTGACATGTTCAGTGCTAACATTGCTCCCCTCCCCCACATGGAGAGTTATCTATACCTGAGACTTGTAGATCCTGGAACATCTGTAACGCACAGGTGGGAAATGCTGTCTCCAAGGCAGTCAACACAGCATCCATGGGACCAGATGGTGTCCCAGCTGTGTACTCCATGAACTCTATGGGAATTAAACCCACACTTAGGACAGCTGTTTAATCTTAGCCTCACCTCAGGATCGTACCCAAGTAGTAGCACAAGGCGACTGTAGTCACACTTCCACATAGATGGTGCCTCCTCTGACCCTGGTTATTACCATCCCATTAGCTTGACAAGCCTTATCTGCAAAGCCATGGAGAGGGATCATAATGGAACTCATAGATAAAGACATAGGGGACTTGCATACTTTGGATACAACCCAGTTTAGCTTGGTCAAAGTCAGATCATGCCTTTTACGTGTTAGACTTTATAGGATCAGTCACCAAGGCCATTGATGAGGGTAAAGCAGTCCATACAGCCTACCTCAACCTGGCAAAGGCCTTCGACACTATACCCCCCTCGGGTATCAGTGATAAACCCGTCATCTTGAACGTATATCCATACATCGCCATATGGGTTGCAAATTGGCTAAGTCACAGAACACACATGGTCATAGTTGCTGGCGCCATGTCATTGAGGGGGCCTTATCCAATGCTGTGTAATTCCACCAGGTGTCCAGTTATAGGTGCCATCTTGGTCGTACACTTGTCCATCCATGGGAATTGCCTACTGGACACTGATGTAGGGCTGAACACATTTTAGCATTACCCAGTGGATGCTTTGCATCCTTAGTGGGGACTAAGGCACGTGCTATACCCACAGCCCTCCCACGGGGCGGAACAACGGATTATCTGCCAAACAACACCGAGCCCCATTTTGCATACCCAGGATCCCATGGCTGCAAACCCCCACGGTACGCATTACACATCCTTCATGTGTGCGGGACTGGGATGTGGACGCACTTCTATGGACACGACAATCTGGGGATTTATGTTCATATGTCCTGCATTTCATGGACAGGTATCATCAACCTTAAACACGCTGGTGGTGCATGTCTAGCTGTGCCGTAGTCACGGCTGACACTCTGGCCGATCCCAATGAATCGAAGGTGTAAACGCAACTATTTTTGGAGTCCTACGATGGACACCGATGTGCATATGTAAAGTGTAGAACGTGTTGGACTGTCACCATCTGGCCAGTGGTTTTGACTGCAGCTGTATGTTCCCCAATCGTGGATGTCTGCTTGACTACCCATATTATGTATTACTTGGCCTATCTATATCCACGTGCCAGTAAGCGGAAATACAGCAAACCTTAAGGCCCTGCCCATCTTCATAAAGCCATTATTGAACATATACCGGCCAAAACAGACAATGACAGAAACGATAGACTCCACAGTCAAACGATACTGAGCTCTTTCACCTACTAACATGGGGCATCATCGGAGCACGAAATGCATTACATAGTTGTCCCTTATACACTTCCTTCAGAGTCAGTTTAAAGTCAGATAATCAATAAACCTGCTCATAGTTAAGTGGACAGTGCTACAAGTCTTGATTATAACGTGACATATACAAATCAGTGTTGCATACATTACTTCATGGAAACAATAATACGACAACAATGTGTTAATATAAATACAATATTGGTCAATACAATCAGTATCTTGAAACATAGTTGATAATTGTAGTGAGTAAACCTTAGAATGTAGTGTGTTGATCAGGATATTATATATCAATGTGTATAATTAGCATTACGCATTCCAAAGCATGGAATCAGTAAGTACTATTTAAGCATATATTTTACAATTATGAATGTAAATGAGTGGAGGACACATCCTTAACCTTCCCTGCTTCCAGTGGATCACACACGCATCACATACACCGCATTTCCTAATTGTGGGTTACGCGAGGCTACATGCATATCCGTGATTCTGTTTATATATGTTTACTGGGTCTGTGTGGTTACGCAGTTGTGTTAGTTGTGACTATTCCGCAACATATGTCTGATCCGGTTGACGGACGTGTGCAGAACGCACTTACAACTTTATACATGTAACAGTCTTTGCAGCATGGACGCATCACGTACACGTTCACATCTATATGTTCCATAGTCGTAATTCAAACGTGACTGCATTCACGTTTGCCAGTTACTGTGACCACTACACGTTAGCTGTTCGGTGTCATTAATATGCATACCCATGGTACTTAAGTACATTTACATATCCCCCCCCTGCACTCACGCACGTCACAGGCATCCATTCTCCTGCTGGGAAAGGTGCGGTACTGCATGTTAAACATTCCTTATTCCCCCTCACTCATGGGCCAGGATGCATATGTGGTGACCGCAGGGATGTTCAGATGACAGGTGCTTATATCCCCTATGCATACAGGCCTTCGATTGTCAGGGTGTTGCTGTGGTGCTTTGGGTTTGGTCTTGTCCGCCCAGTGTACGGAACTGCCCTGACCGTGTACGAATGTTAGATGAGTCACATGGGCACATTTTGTCCGTGTCTATGGTACCATGTCACCCCCCCCAATTATTCATAACCGTGTGCGCCGATTGGCCGGTGTACCCGTTGTAGATCTTGTTATACTAATTGCACATGGTCTGGTCGAAGGGACCTATTTCCATTACTAACCCTTGGTATGTATGACCTGTGTCGCAATATTACATGGGTTTACCATTGCGTGACGGCTTTCACTGAGCCACAGACATGTCCGTTGCTTGGTTTGGGCCGGTTCCGCTGTGCTACACACATTTAACATGGCGGAACAGGTTGAACAGCTCAGCCACGGGGACATCGGGTTCTCCGTCACTGTTTAGTATTGAATCGCTATTTGGAGTTTGTTTCACAAAGCGAGACAATGTCGACATTGGTAACGGACATCTCGCGCGCGATACGTCCGCACCGCTGGTGACGTATGTCTGCGTTTGGCGGACAGGCATTATGCTGTGCCATTATATCTGGGAATATATGTTTTCTTGCCATATATGATATGACATTCTAGCAATGACCCGCCTGTGGGTGTGGGTACTGCTGTATTACCCACGGGAAGAGTGGCCTTAGGTTAAGTGGTGCCCTAGGCAGAAGTTGCCACCGCAACATCACCCGCTACCCCCCTCCTGGTCTACCTACACCATACAAAGTCTGGAAAGGTGCCCCGAGTAGAGCAACGCCCTAGACGGCTGCCTACTTGGCCTATGCCTAAGGCCGGCTATGTGTGTGGTCCCTCGGGCATCGGACTCGGGAACGTGCCATGTCTGCCGTGGGTATGTCCAGCATTACCCACATCCAGCCGTGGTGTATTGCCATGATGTTCCATGTGTACAGTGGTGCCGGTTACCATACATATGCCTTTCTCAAACGCCGATTTCACACTTCTGAACACTACTGTGGTCTCCTTTAAGGCCCCTGAGCCAGTGGTGAACATCACTCAAACCGCTGAATCACGTACATATGCCTTCCACCAGCACCTACAGGACTGCATGGATCAGGCAATCCCATACAAAACTGAGACTCTTTGTACCACAGACAAGCATGCAGTCTGGTGGACCCCAGCCATGAACAAGCTGTACAACGACAGGAGGTAGATACTACAAGTTAAAGCGAATACTTGTAAGGTAACACACCCTTGCTCATTATATGTGAAGAACTACAAGCTGTCATGAAATCATCCAGAGGAAATTCAACAGAGAAATTAACAAGGACTCAACAGACATTCATAAGTCCTTCTTTAGCTATGTTGGACACCTGGGAGGACACTCCCAGATATGCTCTAACCGGGTTCACAATGATGTGAAGATGACTGAACCTACACACATTGCCAGCATATTGGCTGACATGTTCAGTGCTAACATTTGCTCCCCTCCCCCCCACATGGAGAGTTATCTATACCTGAGACTTGTAGATCCTGGAACATCTGTAACGCACAGGTGGGAAATGCTGTCTCCAAGGCAGTCAACACAGCATCCATGGGACCAGATGGTGTCCCAGCTGTGTACTCCATGAACTCTATGGGGAATTAAACCCACACTTAGGACAGCTGTTTAATCTTAGCCTCACCTCAGGATACGTACCCAAGTAGTAGCACAAGGCGACTGTAGTCACACTTCACATAGATGGTGCCTCCTCTGACCCTGGTTATTACCATCCCATTAGCTTGACAAGCCTTATCTGCAAAGCCATGGAGAGGGATCATAATGGAACTCATAGATAAAGACATAGGGGACTTGCATACTTTGGATACAACCCAGTTTAGCTTGGTCAAAGTCAGATCATGCCTTTTACACGTGTTAGACTTTTTAGGATCAGTCACCAAGGCCATTGATGAGGGTAAAGCAGTCCATACAGCCTACCTCAACCTGGCAAAGGCCTTCGACACTATACCCCCCTCGGGTATCAGTGATAAACCCGTCATCTTGAACGTATATCCATACATCGCCATATGGGTTGCAAATTGGCTAAGTCACAGAACACACATGGTCATAGTTGCTGGCGCCATGTCATACTCACAGCCAGTCACAAGCGGTGTCCCATGGGGCTCAGTCCTGGGTCCACTATTTTGCAGCATCTACGTTTCCAAAGTACAAGCAAACACAGGGGGGTTATGGGTGACAATGTTTGCAGATGACTGCAAACTGGGTGCCATAGTCAGACACACATCTGACACAGATATCCTTCAGGAGTGCCTCACAGATGTGGATACGTGGTGCCAGAGACATGGCCTACAGCTAAATGCCAGGAAATGCATAGGCATACCCTTCGGGAAGAACAAGGTTACCCCTAGCTACCATATAGGTGGCAATCCACTGAGCACAGAGGGAGTTACCAGGGATCTGGGGACCCGGGTTGTTGGAACCGTTCGTTAGACACACACGTTGCTAACGTAGTTACGTAGACCTTCCACATTGCCCACATCATCATGAAGGGATTCACATCTAGATCAGGGGAGGTCATTGTCCCCTTGTACTCATCACTCATTAGACCTATGATTAGGTACAATGCCCCGTTCAGAATGTATCTGACCCGACACCTGCAGCAGCTGGAAAGGCAACAACAGTTCATCGACAAACAGATGCAGGGTCTCAGGAATATGTGTTATACTGACCAACTGAAAGAATTCCAGATGTATACAGTTGCATACCACTTGCCCAGAGGTGACCTGTGCCTGGCATACAAGGCCATGTCGAACCCTGATCTGATGAGTATGCTTCAGCTAAAGAAGTTAGATCCCTCAGAACCACAAGGGCAGGTGACGTACACCTTGACACTGTCATTAATAGAACGTGTTGGTGGGACAGATTCATCACCCAGACACACACTATGCTGTGGAACAACATCCCAGTACATGTGAGGGCAGGCACCTCGCTGTCCTTGTGTTAGTATTTTGACATGGATGTCTGAATGGATTTATTTAAGTAACCTTCTAAATGAATACTTACATTACCACATTGTGAATCTTTACATTTTGTTGGTCTATTTTACATTAGTCATAATCATACGGTTTATCTGTGTATATTATGGTTAATTTATATTACTAGGTGTCTGCAGTTCTTTTAATATATTGGCACAATCCGTAGAACATATATATGTAGCTTACACAGTCAGACATTTGGAAAACATTATGTTGCTTCATCTTTCATATATATACATATATTTCTATTTCTCTATGAAGAATGTACCTTTCGAAGCAATGTCTGATGTCCTCACTGTGTGGAATCTGTAACCCAAGTTAAGTTTGTTTGCTTGTTTGCCTTTAAGGCATGTAATTAATACCTAGCACATCTAATTTACTGACCAGTTAAGGGTTTTACATGTAGTAGGTTGGACTGCATTGTATGTATTCTGAATAAGTCTGCTTATGAAGCGGACGAAAAGAGCTTCAATAAACTATGGTGACTGCATTTAATTCCTGGTGTGCTCTGAGTGGTCACTGACGGTGTCTACAGTACCTCGTCTTTGCTTTGGACTTCATCGGCTGGTTGTCTGTGTTTGTTGTATGGGGAATGTCAAGTGTAGTCCCTATGTGTATTACTTGTGTGATGCCTTACTACAGCAGTGTAATTCCACCGGGTTTGCAGTTATGGGTGCCATCTTAGTCATACGCTTGTCCATCCATGTGAATTGCCTACTGGACACTGGTATACGGCTGTACACATTTCACACCTGCATTTTGCAGTCTCCGTAGATGGTTTGCATTATTAGCGGAGAGTAAGGCAGGTGCTACGCACATCCCTCCCACGGGCGGGACAAAGGATTGCCTGCGAAACAACACCGAGGCCAGATTCTACATACCCAGACTCCCTTGACTGCAAAAGTCGACAGTACCCATTACACATCCTTCATGTGTGTGGGACTGTGATGTGGACGCAGTTCTATGGACCCGGCACCCTGGGTATTTCTGTGCATGTGTGCTGCATTTCGTGGACAGCTATCATCAACATTGAACACGCTTGCGGTGCATATGTGTACCTGTGACGTGGTGACGACAATGGGGTCACGTGAGTAATGCAGGAAGCTAGCAGGCATTCCATGAATGGAATTTTTGGGTCCTACAATGGACACCGATGTGCATATGTCAAGTTAGATGTTGCTGGACTGTGTCCACCTGCCCAGTGCTTTTCACTGCTGGTGTATGTTCCCCAATCGCGGATGTCTGTTTCACTACCCATTCTACATGGTGCTACATAACCAGGTGATTAAGTACTGTGAACGAATGACATACATCCAAAGATGCTGGTTAGCAACTGCTTCATATAAACCTCAGACATCCCAATGGGACATATCCGTCACCGTATTTCCAATATAACACCACCGGAACATGTTGATTACCTATGTTTTCATTTAACCATGTTGTCTTCATAGGTGGGAATGCCATAGTTTACATATCCTACTTGACGTTGTGTGTGTGCCATTAGTATGTGTTCCACAGGTCGCACATCTGTTCCGCTGTATGGTAGCGGGTGCTCCTCATTCTGTTGCTGGCAGATTGAGTGCTGTGTACGCCGGTGTTGGCACGACGGTCCGGCTTTATATGTGGAATGTCAACTGTAGTCCCTATGTGTATTTCCTGTGTTATGCCTTACCGCGGCTGTGTAATTTACCTGGTTTGCAGTTGTGGGTGCCATCTTGGCCATACAGTTGTCCATCCATGACAATTGCCTACTGGACACTAGTATATGGCTGTACACATTTCACACCTGCATTTATCATTCTCCGGTGGATGGTTTGCATTATTAGCGGAGAGTAAGGCAGGTGCTACGCACATATCCCTCCCACGGGGCGGGACAAAGGATTGGCTGTGAAACAACACCGAGCCCAGAGTCTACATACCCAGAATCCCTTGACTGCAACAATCGACAGTACCCATTACACATCCTTCATGTGTGCGGGACTGTGATGTGGACGCAGTTCTATGGACCCGTACCCTGGGTATTTCTGTGCATCTGTGCTGCATTACATGGACAGCTATCAGCAACATTAAAGACGCTATGTGCATATGTGTACTTGTGACGACAATGAGTTCAGGTACACATTGAAATAAGACATCATTCTGTTCTTTCCACAATTTTTGGGTCCTACAATGGACACCACTGTGCATATGTAAAGTGTAGAGCTTGTCAGACTGTGTCCTTGTGAGCAGTGGGTTTCACTGATGCTGTGTGTTCAGCAATCGATGATGTCTGCTTGACTACCCATACTGTGTAGTGCTACAGGAACCATGTCTTCCGACACCAGAACCCAATGGTGTACATCCAATGTTGCAGGTTAACAACCACTTTCATACCCAGGGTCACGATTGGGAGGTATTGCCACTTTATTATCGGAACAACACCTCCAGACTGTGTACATCACGGGAACTTTAGGCCAGTCTTACCGGCCATTTGCAATTGTAATTAGCACACACGTGTCAATACATGTATGATAACACATATTATCATGCAGAAGTTAATCTATGTTATTTGGACATTGGCTTCTGCTATTGGCATCCGTTGCTGTGAGTGTTGCCAGTTACCATACACATTGCTTGCTCAGAGGCAGACTACACAATTCTGCACACTACTGTGGTCTCCTTTAAGGACCCTGAGCCAGTGGTCGACAGTACTGCAGCCACTGCATCAATCACATTTGCCATCTACCAGTACCTACAGGACTGCATGAACCAGGCATTGACTTACCCAA
This sequence comes from Protopterus annectens, assembly GCF_019279795.1. Lineage (NCBI taxonomy): Eukaryota > Metazoa > Chordata > Ceratodontiformes > Protopteridae > Protopterus > Protopterus annectens. The sequence continues at coordinate 1,485,294,304 of NC_056728.1, read as the reverse complement.
CTGTGGTTCATTGTACCAATGCCAAGCATCCAGTGTGGTGTACCCCAGCCATACACAGGATGTACAACACGAGGAGGTGGCTACTACAAGGTGGAGCAGACACCTTGTGAGGTATGACACCCTTGGTCATCATATGTGTAGTGTTACACACTGTCGTGCCATGGTCCAGGGCACTTTCCACAGATATACCTACATGGACCTGGCTGACAATCATACCACCTTCAGTTGCTATGCTCAACACCTGGGAGGTCACTCCCACATATGCTCTGACTGGGTTCACAAAGAGGTGGAGTTTACTCAACATACACACATTGCCAACAAACAGGCTGACAAGTCCAGTAAGGACATCTCCACACCCTCCCCCACACATGAGGAGATGTCTGTACCAGCGGTTTGTGGTCACCAAATGTTCTGTTACACACAGGTGGGACATGCTCTCTCCAGGGTAGTGGACATAGCATCCATGAGACCAGCTGGTGACCCCACTGTGTACTCCACTATCTCATTGAGGTATTAGACCCACAGTTAGGACTGCTATTTCTTTGTAGCCTCACCTCAGGTAAGGTACCCAGGTTGTGTCGCATGGCAACTGTAGTCCCACGTCACAGGGCCAATGCCTCCACTGAGCCTGGTTATTACTGTCCCATTACCATGAGGAGACCTATCTGCAAAGACATGGGGAGGGATCATACTGCTCGTGATATGACTGCATAGGGGTCATACATACTTTGCATCCAACACAGTTTGTCTTGTTCAGGGGCGGTTCATGCCTTTAAAGCATGGGTGACATTTTTGGGACAGGCACCGAGGCCATTGATGGGGGTGTTGCAGTCCATACAGCCTACCTTGACCTGGCAAAGGCCTTCATCACATTACCCCCCACAGGTATCGTTGATAAACCCATTGGCTGGGATGTGAACACTTACATCACAGAATGTGTTGGAAACTGTCTATGTGACACAACCCACACGGTCATAGTTGCTGGCAGCGTGTCAGACCTACTGCCTGTCGCAAGTGGTGTCCCATGGGGCCCTTCCGTGAGTCCACTCCTGTCATACATCTACATTTCCACGGTACAGGCACACACAGGGGTTTTGTGGGCAACAGTGTTTGTAGATGACTGCAAAACAGGTGCCATAGTGGGACGGACATCTGACACAGATATCCTTCGAAGGGGCCTCCCAGATATGCATATCTGCTGTCAGGGACATGTCCCACAGCTAAATGCTCAGTAATGCAACATCATACCTGTGGAGAACTACTAGGTCACCCCTGTCCAGCATATAGGTGGCTGTCCACTCAGCACAGGGGTGATTACCAGGGATCAGGGGACAGAGTTTGCCAGTCACCATTCATTCAACACACACGCTGTTATCGTGGTTGTGTGGGACTTCTACATTGCCCACCTGTTTGTGCAGGGATTCACATCTACATCAGGCTAGGTCATTGTCTCCTTGTACCCATTACGTGTTACACCTATGATTTACTACATTGCCCCATTCAGACTGTATCTGACCATACACCTACAGCAGCTGGGAAGCCCTCATAGGTTAATTGTTGTACAGATGCAGGATGACATCATTTTGTGTAATGCTGCCCCACTTGTAGGACCCCTGCCACATTACGCCACATACCTGCTGTTTAGTGTTGACCTGTGCCTGACATACAAGGCCATGTCAACCCATATGTCATGTGTATGCTTCACCTACTGTATCTGCATCCCTCAGAACCACTAGGGCAGGTGACATTTACCTTGTCACGGTCATTAATGGGATGTGTTGGAGTGACACATATATCACCCAGACACTCATAATGCTGTGGATCTACATCACAGTACATGTGAGACAGAGATCCTTCCTAGCCTTGTTCGCGGGTGTGTTGTCCATTGGATGGGGAATTGCAGGTATAGGCCAGGGATTACATCATTATCCCTGCTTGACGGAGGTACAGCACTATCATGGGTATTTTATCTGAAGCACAGAAGGTGGGAAAATCATCCTAACTATGGTGTAGTGTTATGGCTGAACCTGGGACGATGGCCTACCCTGTACCTATGGACGTATGAACCTATATTCATAGTTTGTCACGTTTACAATTGTCTATCCCCTATACTCTTTCACCAGTGTATATTTCTGTGGCACATGATTGTCCTGTGTATTACATGCAGGTATGCTGTGTACAGTGCACATACATCACAGTTGATGACAGTGTATCTGTGTCCCTAACACTGTGATACCGAGGACTACCACACATCCTTCACAACATTACATGCATATGTCCATTCTATTCTTCTTTGGCCTATGGGGGGGTGTTAAGGCAAACATTACACAAGTCCCTGTTTGTGCATGCTTCATGTTGGTGTTTGACCAGGCTCCGTTGCAGTCGTGTGTTGGACAGTAGTGTTTCTGTGTGTTTGCCATGTGTTTTATTGCCGGTACATCTGTGGCAGGTGTGGTTGGCACATGTTCCTCTTTGCAGGGACACCCATCCTGGGGTTTGTGTCATGCATCTGCACTTGGCACGTGCCATATGTCCTGTACTATTCCCACAGTCGTGTATGCCTTCATGCACTACTACTGCGTGTTACTGGCTGTTTGTATGTGGTACACATGGACATTGTGATGGTTGGCTTGACCTATTCCCATGCTAGACCGTACACATCTGTCAATTACGTTGTTTAAATCAAACTGTAACACTCATTCGTATTTTCAAAATGACAGTCAATAACACATGAAGCTGAGATTAATAACGTTTTACTACTGTGCAGCAGGAGGCAAAGAACTATGCAGTAAATGTTTAGACATTTGTTTTACTCTATACATGTAACAGCTGTATGAGCATTGGGTACACTATCATCTTTTGCACACATTAATGATGTGGTCAGTCACAAGGCATTTACATCGCTAGAGTCCACAACGTTGTATTCCTACAACAGTGCTCAGGTAATGCTTATTAAATGTTTTCCCATGAGAATAACACAGCCTTGCAAGGCACCTTGTAAATTACAGTGTCCTTCTGTGATTGTAGCTGTTTCAAGGACCCTCGACTGTTCCGATACTGTAGTCAGTTAATTTCTTGATACGTTGCTTTGTCTCTCTGGTAAGGAGTTGTACTATTATCTTCGATAGAGCTCACAAGGCCATCCTCCTCAGGGGAAGGGGTGATGTTATGCATGTACATACATTTATTGTTCTGTAACCCAGCAGATAATTAATGCTGACAGACATAAGCCTGCTGTACTGGTTACTGCCAGGATCAGACTTCCATCACACTACAGCTTAGCTTCACCAATTACATGCAGGCTTAGTTCTACTGCCATATTGTACGGTACAATTCAATGCATTATCTAGTATTTCGAGTCTAATCTGGCACTTCATATGTGTTTCTATATATATTTTTCGGACAACATCCATCCGGCCATATGCATGTTGTTCCGTCCTTTACCTTGACCGTGTGTATTTGGCCGTCCGCAACGCTTACTCTCCACATGTGATGTCCCACCTTCCCCTTCTTTGCCTGTAGCACCCTGTTAGGAAGTCCTGTTTGGTGGGCACGTGTTCCGCTATATGTGATCGACTTCACTGCATAGCTAATCATCGATGCGGTGGTTCAACAACCCGACTTGTCCACATGTGTACAGTTATGTGCACCGTGTCGTATGCAAACCTATATGGTTTCGACGGGTACATACCACATGCAGGATGTACACATTCTGCAGACACATTCACATGCAGCCATTTACATATCTGTACCTGAGGTGGGTTGGTGACATGTGGGGTATGTATTTGCCCACGTGGCATTGCCTAACACAAACATCTTACCACATTTCAGGTATGCACATTGAGTGTGGGTGTATAGCTGCACACGGATGCTAGCGGGTTAGTGCACAGGTGTACATGGGTGGGACTGACATGTACAATGAGGCTATTGTGTCTTACATCTGAATGCATGGGTTCTGCTTCTGGATATTACACTTCAACATACGTCATCCAGTGTATGCGACAGAGACGTTGCTGGGTGTGGGATATGTTGCTATGCACATGTTTGCCTGTGTTTAAGGTATCTTGATTCGTTACTGTTGTTATGTCAACACAGCTACCCGGATATGTACTCTCACTACTGCTTGTGACCATTATGGTTGGCACCTTTTCCTATGCCCATAGTGGGGCATGTTATGTGGTAACTTCAGAATTTGCAGGACTACACATACCCACGGCAAGTGCAGTTGACAGAACTTCACTTGTTTGCCATACTATAAGCTTATTCTGTAAGCATTTAGGTTCCTTATTCATTTTCGTCTGCCATGTATGTGTTTCATATACAAATGTATTATGTTTTATACTACTATTACATGTATATTGCGGGAATATTTTTGGCAGGGGATCTGAGGTCATTTTCCATTCTTCCGATTATTGCAGGGACACAACTGTCCAATCGGGGACTGTCCATGGCACATTGGGACAGCAGGTAACCCTGGTGACCATGCCCATGTCGCTACTGGGGTTGCCACCTTTTCCAGTTTCCAATCTGGGATATTTCCGACTCACATCTGACTTTACAGGCCGACACATACACACGGTCACTATATAGCATAGAACTTCACTTGTTTGCCTAAATGAAAGCTTATTGTTGTGGCAATCTGCTTGCTTATTCTGTTTCTTGTGTCATTTAGGTATTTCTGTTACAGAAATAACCAATTCATGCTACCATTACATTAAATACGGCATATCATTGTGTCCTACAATCTTAGCACATCTGCCATTTTTAATACGTTTTTTCGGGACACAACTGGCCATAGAGAGACTGCCACAACCAAAGTGGGACAGGTGGTGACCTTAGTCGCTGCTCCTATGTCGGTGCGGCGCGCTGACATGCTGCTGTACACCTTCTCTGAGTGTAAGCACTGAAGGTGCATTGCGGGACAAACGCGGTCTTATGCGTATCCTTTGCTCCTTGCACGGGTACACTTATGCCTTCGTGGCTTGTATTTGCTTCTCCGTTAATTTGGGACGGGTACTATGTTGCATACTCTACGTGCGTTTTATTCTGCACGGGACCTGGCTGCTGCCATTACTATTATGGGCGGACCGTGGCTGACAGCACATTAGGTTGCTCACCTCATGCCGGCTTAGACACGCCTCCAGACGCATCCTACCTGGGCTCGCTCACGTACACTACACACGTGTCTGTGGTTCCGGTGCACTCTCATTAATATGTATATGGCGCTACTGCGCCGGCTATTCACTGCACCGCCGGCGCAAGCCTTACGCCGGCCTTGCGCCGGGCTTCATGAATCCCGGGGATTGTTTATTTGAGCAGTATTTAGCTATGATGTTTGGTTTTGTTTATATATATTTTTTCTATTTGTTTATATATTTTTTTGTTTGTTTATGTGTTTGTTTTTTGAACATCTTAGTAGACTGAGGAGTGTTTATGCATCAGCTTAAGTTTTTTATTGTAAACTTCATTTAAGGAGTATACTTAGTTAACTATGTGGATGGCAGGACTGTTTCAGCCTTTGTTGATGCAATTCAGCATTACATTTTCTAAAACATTAGTATATTTGCAACAGCATGATGGAATGGTTTATGTATGATGTATATTACACTGTTTAGATATCTCCAATATATGTCTTATTTACTATATCTGAAATGTATTATATAACTTGTGGTTGGAACATACAGTACTAAAAATGTATTTATTTCACTTAGGTTACTTTAAATCACTTGGTTTCCACTAATTATTTAATTGGAAGGAAAAAAAATGCTAGCAGTGATTGGTTTAAGTGTTTAAAATGTTTTGGCTTGGAATAGAATTTTTTTTGTCTGATGAAGCGTAGGAGTACTACGGGAAAGTGCTTACATGTCTTTTAATAAATAAATCATTTGTTTTTTGCCATGTGTGTCCTTTGCCTGCTTGGAATTCTTGAATTGTCTAGATGTTTGTGTTAAAAATGTATTTGCAAAGTTGTTTGTGTTAAAAATGTATCGCCAGTGGGTCCTGCTGGACAGAAAAGAATATACATGTATGTCAAACTGTGTTGTAACTGATGTAATTTCTATATTTTAACAGAGGATACTAGAAGGAAAGGAAAGGAGTTAAGCTCAGCCCAGATAACCTTAAGAAAAATTGTCTGAAATTAAAACAACCACAGTGGTGAAGAACAAATTAGAGCAACCAATGACAAAAGGTATCACAAAGCTGCACAAAAAGAGTTGCAGAAACAATATTAAGATCAGGCTCTTTCTTTCATTTAATAAACATTCAGAACTTTATCAGAATCTAACTGGTAAACACTCAGCGACATTTTAAAAATGGTTACTGAAAAGTCACGTGTTCACAAATGTCCAATCAACATCACTCAAGAACTCAAAGGTAAAATTTAAAGATACAGTGTGAAAAAAAATCACAGAGAAACATAGTTTAAATCTTAATAACAACTTTAGCGAATGCTGTCTTTATAGCCTCTGTCCTAGTAAAAAGCACATATAGTACAAAGAACTGAAATTTCTTAAAGTCAGTACATCGTAAGGAGTGTTTTGCTAGAGCATTGTTGTGTCACCCTTTTGAATAGCTAAAGTGTGTTCATAAATCCTGTGTGACAATGTTTTTATAGTCTTACCAACATACTAGCTGGAGCAAAAATCAAACAAAGCTAAATATACAACACCTTGGAATTACAATTGTACCTGTTATTGGTCCAAAGTTCCAAGTTCAAATATTTAATAAAAACATTAGAGATGTTATAAATTAAGTAGCATTGTTTGCTTCTGCTGCATTTGTATGTCCCTGGTATTACTTGCTTTCCAGAATCGACTTCAGAGTGTCTTTCTAAAATGGATTTAATATTGTTTATTCTTTGTACATAAAATGTCTCCTAATATTCTAAGCAGATCACCATTTCCCAAAATTATTTTCCTACTCTCCTTGAGAATGTCTTTGATTAGCTGCATGTCTATCATGATGGGAAGTGGAAATGCTCCCCCAGTAAGTTCTGTGTGGAGGTGTGTGTGTGTGTGTGTGTGTGTGTGTGTGTGTGTGTGTGTGTGTGTCATTACTGACTAGTTGACTTTCAGGTTTGTGTTTGTGCAAGACTGGTATCACCTTATCTGTTTGTAACAAAGGAACTTCATTTATAATATTAGGGAGCCATTCTGAGTCGTACCCTCTCATCATGAAAAAGGACTTCAGAACATTGGCCTCTTGTGTGAAAGTGCTATCTTCACTGGTCAGTCTACTTAGATGAATGAACTGCCCTTTCACTGTACCCTTCTTCATGTGGTGTGGGTGCTGGCTCCTCCTTTGTAAATACTGATTCACTAAATTTATCTTTCTAAAGATCATACTTTCAAATTTTTGATTCCCCAAATGGAGGGCCAAAGAAATATCTAAAAATATTGGTTTTCCCATAGCCACTCATAGTGAACTTCAGGAAGGAAGTGCTAGAATAAAACCAAACCAGTAGTTGGTGAAAATCGTCTTCAGTGCCTTTCCACACAACAATAAGGTTGTCAATAAATCTTTTGTAAAAAGCAACCTGTTCAAATAATGGGATGTCCTTAAAATGCCTCTGTTCCCACCAGGATATTGCAAGGTTTGCAAATACTGGAGCTAGTAAAAATAATAGCCTCACGTAGTGACACAGCCCCAGGAGCAGAAGATAGTCACTAGTCATGGCAAAAAAGCCCAAATCCAACAACAAAAAAAAAAAAAGATGCAAAAATAGTCAAAAATCTTGGCAAACAGGCAAAACTCTAACTCACAAGTCTTGTTCCAGGTACCACATGTATTTATTTGGAAAAATGCCAATAGAAGAGTTAAAAACCTTAAACCAGGTCAAGCACTTTTGCTCCTAGTATTTGGGACTTCTTCAGATAAAGGTTTATGGAATGAGACTTGCTTTACCAGTATTTTTATACTTTATGTTCCCACACTGTACCCTGTTTATAAATACTGGAGCTACCCTTGCCCCCATAGCCAACCCTGATTTCTGTTTGTAATGTTTGCCCAGGAAGATAAAGAAATCATTGTCTAAAACTGTTTATAACAGGGTACAAATAGTGTTAACAAAGGTGTTCTCGAACTTGGCGACTCTACTAAGATACCTTCTAATGAACTTGATTCCATTTTCTTGTTCAGTGCATGTATAAAGGGAAACGACATCCATAGACCCAAAAGAATAATCACTACCACTTCTTGCAAGTCACAAAGTAATTCAAGCAGGTGTTGCAAATCTCTTAAATAAAACTTTGATCCTTGAACAAACAGGTTAAGAATATGGTTGGGGAAAATGGAGATTGTTTCCTTCTTGTAATTATCTGCTGCCACAACAGGTCTGAAGGGTGGATTAGACTTGTTCTTGTGCACTTTTGGTATGCCAAAAATGTTGGCCATCTTGTGTAATTCAACTTAGAGGAATGTCTAAGTGTCATGGTCAATGTTGCCCTGACTGAATAAATCATTGAGCATGCTGTTGATGTTGAAATGCATGAAATTATATGATTTGGTTTAGGCCATAAAGATTTTATCTCACAGGTCTGAATGCAACCAGAGATGCAATGTCTGTGAAAAGCCTGGGCTGGGATCCTGCTCTATTGCCCTTAGTGGTGAACTAATTGCTACCATGGGGTGCCAGAGAAATCTGCAGGAGGGATGGAAGTGTTGGAATCGTTTTACAGTTTCCAGATGCTCTAACAAACCTTAGATAAAGTTCTATGTATGCATTGTGACACATCAGTGCCAGATCCTGTCTCAGTTTCTAGTGAGAGGGTAGTGTGAGAACCGCAGAGTCCGGTGAGCAGATGTGATGGCATTCTGTAGCTAGAACTGAAATTATATTTGAATATTAGCGAGAGATGTGAAGTGGTCTTCTCATTCCATACATCTCACTTATATAAGCTACCTCCAATGTTACAAATTTATAGGGGGAAAAGTACAGTGTTGACAAGCCTATTTGAATGATTCATAGATAAGACAAAATGAGCCATTCCCAAATACAGACTATCATATTAAGCATGAAAGTACAACAGTGTCATACATCATTTGCTAATCAATGGGAACCTTAGAACAACAAAGAAAACAGATCCCTCATATTCAGAGTTACAGTACATACAAATCTGGCCGTACTCCATGTGTTTAGGTTCAGCTGAGCATTAACTGTTTGTACACATCAAAATCCTAATTTGTTTGCTCAAGTGCAAGTAATATCTTTTCTCTAACTATATTAACCTCTGTGTTAGATTGACTAGTGCTATCAGAGGTAGTAGGTACTACATTTTATTATATATCAAAGGTATGAGGAAAACCCACATCATTACAGGTATGTGGAGAATAACTCCATGCAAAAATGCTGTGTTTAATATCTCTTTGAGAAAGAGGGATCTAGTAAGTAAGAATCAAGCCTGTTATACATGAGCTCATGTCATTGTTCTTCAGTTTCGACAAGCGAAGCAATCTTTATTCACAGATGATTCATTAACTAATCAATAAACCACAACAATAAGTGCTTTGCTGCATAATGACATCACTTCTGATATGAATCAAAATATCGTTAAAAGCCAAGCATTTTAGCTTTATAGGACTGATATTGTTTCAAAAAATATTGTGGTTTATACGCATGTGCAGGCAAGCAAAAGTCAGTCTGGTGAAGAAAATTTGAGACAGATAGGAAGAAGGAAAAAGAGAAAATGAAGACATCCAGAAAATAGATGGATGGATTGTGTGAGACGTTCAACAGTCAAGCATGACTGTCGAAGAAGGTAAGAGACAGGCCTTTGAAAGGGAAGGGATGGCAACGGTTGATGTGACATCTTGACCCCATGAAAAAAATGTTGAGGCCTTGTCCCTGTTAATGATATTTATGGAGTTGATGATGATGATGAGTTTTATAAAAAAAAAAAAACATGGTCGTGGACGGCATTTGTACTATTACATAACAGTACTTTAATAATAAATAATAGTATTGTTTTTTTTCTGTTTCTTTTCTTTCTTTCTTTCTTTCTTTCTTTCTTTCTTTCTTTCTTTCTTTCTTTCTTTCTTTCTTTCTTTCTTTCTTTTCAACACCAATAGTTTTAGCTCTCAAGATAAAAATCCAAACAACTTTAAAACTTGAACATAAATTTTCAAAACAGAAGTGAAGTATCTTACAAATTTCTCACTTCCTCTGGTTATTATAGTATACAACAAAAACAGATTCAAGAATAGAACTTATAACTCTCCATAACAAAAAAGAATAGGAAATCTCCCCCTCCCCCATATGACCACACTTCCAACAATTTGTCTGTTGTGCAGACCCTTTTCTATACCTTTTTCCTATAGAGATAGAACCCATGTGGCCCATTTCTTAATTATTTTAGGCTGGTTCTTTCCACTTGCCACTTATGCCTTGAGGAAGTAAATATCCCTTATCATTTTGTTAACCTTTGCCCCTGGGAATACCTGTTTAGAGCAGTGCCATCATTATTCAGTATCATCATTGCCACTGTAATTAAGCAGGAAATCAGAATTCTCAGATTTACATAGTCATTGTACAATGACTATGCTTGGTGTCAGTTACCACTTTCTCTGTCATAAGGAAATATCTAGTTCTGAGTGAACAACCAAGCTAGCAGGTTTGATGTATGATGTCCTATTCAAAAGCAAAGGCATATATTTCACAAGGATCATTAACTAGCTGAATATTACTAGATATAAGTCTCTAAGTTAAATATCTGGGAATTAAAATGTGCGATGAGCCTTCTAATGAAAACACTTCTAACTTCAGTGGCATGACCTTTTACATAGAATGAACTTCCCAGTATATCAATATTGTACTTCTCTTTGACTGGTTGCCTAATGATGTAGTCATAGTAATAACTATATATGCACATGTGCTCATGCAGAGAACTGATATGCATATGTAAGCTCTGTCAGCAAGCACTAAGGGAGCATGAGTCTGCATTAAAGAAATCAGCACTAAAGCACACATTTGACTTACTGGTGTTACTTGACTATATAAACTTTGAAAAAATAAACAAGAGCTGGATAAAATGTTGTCTGAGGTTGTAAGAAAGTTATCACTAGTGTAAGCAACACAATATAGAAGAAAATATACCTTGGAACAAAAGGTGAAAGAAAACCTGTACTGAAAAAACTGGAAGAATAGATTGTCATGTGACTAAACTATGAATTTACAGGATGCCAAAGAATCATGGTCCATAAAAGAGACCTGCAGATGTATCTATATTGTGAGTCAATCAAGGCAGAATGTCGATTTTAGAGTAGACATGTTTGTCTTAGCAAGACATACCTTGGGATTCAGCAAACAGCCATGCAGGAATAATTTATTCCTGCATGGCAGGGACCATTCCTGTTCAGCACAGCAGCGAGCCATGCATATCTATGAAGGTGAGCTCCCTACCTGTAAAATAGACACAGTTCCATGTATGAGTGCAGGGGGTGTGGCTGAGAGCAGAGCTCCCACAATATACATGCCCCCTGCACTCTAGAATTGCCTTTTGGCAATTTAAAATGAGAGAGAATGCTCGTAACACCCCCAACCTGTCAGAATAACAAATCTGGTCAAAACCATAAGGGACAGTCATCCATACCAAGACAAATGTTGTTAGAATGACACATTTAGCATAAGCACATAGTGCACACCTCCCAACCCATGAGAGTAAGGAATGTGGACATAGTCAAAAGGGACAATTGTCCCACAAAGCAGAAAGATGATAAAATAACAGGTTCAGCATTAGCATGGATATTCTGAAGGGGACAAATAAAATGACACAACAATTTTTTTTAAACATGCAAAACGTTTAAGCATAGCTGTGTGCATGTGCATGTTGCTTAGCTATGCTTTTCCAGCTTAAACAGCACTGGAAGTTAAATAGCAAGACACATTCAGCATAAGCAGTACTGCAATAGTGTAGTGGTTAGTGTGTACACATTGCAAGTGTCCATTCCTGGTTCAGTCCCCACTATAACTAATTTGCCTTTTACACGTGAATGCAGTACATAAAGATTTTTTTTATAATGAGCTACTAAATAACATATATATTTTTAACCAGAGTACTGTAGTAGGTCCAGATGTGAGGTGTCAGTTTAATAAAGTTGTGAAACCCTCATATAAACACAAGTGCCCCATACAGTATAGTCACACATGAATAAATGTAATCAAAGCACATTGGGGGATGTCAGGGACACTAAACAAATTTATAATATATAATTAATGATCAATCAATCCCATACAGCAGATAGTCTATAAAATAAAAAATAAGCAAGTTAAGTATTGCACAGCTCTGCTTACTGGGTGTAAGCATTGTGCAAATATGACTGCTAAGCAATGAGTAGCCCAGCTAAGTGGATTTGCCCATTGGTAAGCAGTGATGAATCCGCCCCTTTAAGGACTGCCAACCTTAGCTAAGCAGGTTTGCCCGTAGCTTAGCATAGATCAGCATATTCAAAACTGTCCAATCACAGCAAAGGGCAGAAAATCGGCCATATTTAAACCCCACAGGTGAGAATACAGCTCATAACTGGTTTCAGCGTCCCACTGTAGGCAGTATGACAGGGGTTGGTGAGTGCATGTGCTTCTGGGTGCAGCGCTGGGCCATACAGGACTCCAAAGTCATAGTAGGACTCCTGGTACAAAACCATGATGAGAGACTACTGCAGGGCCAGTACAAGGGCTACCAAGATAATCAGAAGCCTGGAACCATCTCACCCATGATCTCCCCAGTGCCACTGGTATCCCTCGGACTGGTAAGTAGGTCCTGCACCACTATGCCGACATGAAGCAGAGAAAGAGGGAGCTCTTAGACAAGTGGATCCAAGAAGTAAGGCAGAGGGGTTATGTCCCAGCAGTGTGTAAGTAGTTATACCAATAACTGTTTACTAATGTCCAGCCTGTGTATGTGATGGATAGGTATGCCTAAATATTTCTCTATTTCACTTACAGCTGCAGCTGAGCAGGCTGTGAATCAGGAAGCCCATGCTAGTAGGTTGCAAAGGCTGTGTCGCGAGGCTGGTGAGTAACAATCCTGCTTGTAGTAGTCATACCAAACAAATAAAAAGTAGTAGAAAGTGACCTGGCAGTATTAAAACTGTGTATGGGTTGTACTGAATAAACCAGACAATATGACATTAATAGTCCCATATAGGTCATATTTAAATAAAATTGTAACTGCCTGGCAAAAAGTTTTAAATCCTGGGCTGGTTGTGTTTACTCTTGTATTGTATGGCATTTAGTGTTGCATTTTCTGAATAGTAATGTTGTGTTAACCACTGTTACCCACGCTGTGCTATGTATATATATATATATACATATATATATATATATACATATATGTATATGTGTGTGTATATATATATATATATATATATATATATATATATATATATATATATATATATATTGATATGTGTATGTGTGAATATATATATATATATATATATATATATATATATATATATATAGATATATATATATATATATATATATATATATATATATATATATATATATATATATATATATATATATATATATATATATATATATATATATATATATATATATATATATATATATATATATATATATATATATATATATATATATATATATATATATCTATATATATATATATAATATATATAAATGTATATATATGTGTGTGTGTGTGTGTGTATATGTATATATATATATATATATATATATATATATATATATATATATATATATATATATATATATATATATATATATATATATATATATATATATATATATATATATATGTGTATAATATATATATAAATGTATATATATATATATATATATATATATATATATATATGTATATATATATATAGATATATATATATAGATATATACACATATATATATATATATATATATATATATATATATATATATATATATATATATAGATACGTATATATAACATATGCCCAAAACATGTAGTGGAGTAGTGGAGTCATACCTCAGCCCCATAAATCACAACCTCTTAGTGCAAGGGAATGTAATGAAAGTATTGCAGGTATAAATGTAGAATGTTGCTACAGTAACAGAGGTTGTGTCAACAGACATGTTTTTTAGGAAGTCACTTTTGATACTGACATGTACGCTATCAGTTACTGACAGACATCATAAGATCATTATAGTGAAGTGCCACACAAATCACAGTACTGATCCTGTGGAATACAGCAGAAATATGACCAATAAACATGGACAGTCTGACACAATCTGGTCAGTCCAGAGGTATACACAGAACTCTGTAGTGCAAGACATGTGGACCAACCCTGGCAAAGAGGATGTTTACAGCCATGATAATGGGGATATCACACAAATGCTGGAATAGATAAGCTCACACAGTTTATGCATTCACACCCTCCTGTCTGTCGTAACACATATTAACTGGAGGAGCAGAGGTCCCTGGCCCACATACTTCCCACTAGTTAGTGATGTACATCTTCACAGCATCCCACTGCTTTTTCAGAAATACACAACACATGTGGTGGCCAGGCAACAGTACATCTGTCAAATATATGGACATAACATCACACTAAGTAAATACATCGAGCTGCTAGGCATGTCACAAAGCACTGTATAAACTACAGGCTGACTGCCACAACACAGACCCAAGTTTCCTATGGGGGAATACACATGTGCTTGCAAATCTGTCAGGTACTACAGGCATGTAATAGCAGGGAGTAACAGACACCAGTGAGAAAATGCATACCCACAACCAATCTCAACACAGTCACAGTCACATTATGGGTAGCCAAATTAATAGTACAGTATATGGACTGTGTGAACAAAACCATCCTCATATTTGCCACTCACACACTAGCCCTACATATACTGGCTCAATACACAGTGTAGTCTGAAGTCTGACTGTGGTATGGGACATGTCTCAGGCTGGCCCTACAAACATATATGCTGATAGAGTACCAGAGACTGGAGCAGCATGCAACGTCACCTAGAATAGGACCAAGGACACTGAAATCTACCACAGTCTGTACACAGGCCATGTAACATACACACAATACTGACACCCTGTCAACATTCACCGTAAGTACACAGACCTCACTACTGTACAGACTACAACAGAATGTCCAGGTTTTTCTTCAAATGTAAGGCCTACTATACATAACATGTCTAGCAGTCTATCTTACTAGCTTATCAGGTATGATGTCAGTACATAATGAAACACTGTACATATGCACCTCTTACTGCATGACATATGGACAAAGGGTGACAGACTTGGGGGACAGAGGCACAAACACAGGGCCAATATTGACATATTGCTGTGATAAACTGAGGAAAATTCCTGGTGTAACAGGGTTTGTTGTGACATATCTCTTCTGAGGGATATGAAGTCAGTAACTCACATGGATGTCACCATGTACTGCCTGCAATCATCAGAGTATGCTACTGCATTTCTAAAGATAGGGAATGTGTGAGTAACACAGCACAAGAAAGACTCCAAACTCTGGCCAGTCTGCAGATTGCCCTACAGGTGAGAATTTCCTCAACTACATAACACTGTCATGTCAGACTTTAAATCATGTAGAACAGCTATATCCACACAAACCCTGTTAAACCAACATTACTTCAAATGTAGAACAGAAATACTTGCATTCTGTCCCCATGTCTGCAATATCTCCCTCCTGTTTGCTGTCTATCTCCACAGTGTATGTTGTAAGAGGTATTTACAATTACCCTCTGTGATGCTGTTAGTCAGACACCCACATGAAGTCCTGCTCACAGTGAAGGAAAAGGGTCAACACATCAAAGTACTTTCTGATGTCAGTGGCACTATTGTGGTCAACAGGCATGTAGTCCACTGCAATCACACCATGGTTAGTATCTGTGAGGCAATATGCAGGGAACTACCAATATAGTGGTTGTTGCCTAGCCAAGTGTGTTTGTGTATGAGATGTGGGTGGAGAGTGTTCTCTGAGTAATAAAAGAGTTGCCTATATTGTTCACCAATCCATAATGACAAATGTAGGGCTATGGATTCTCTACACCAACTTCTTCTGTATTTGACATATGTTGTCCTTGTAAGTTGTACATTGTGACATATACTAGGTCCTCAACATAATAATTTAGCAAAACCTGTCCCACAATGGATCCTGTTATTAAGCATTCACAGCAACCTCCACACAGGATACTGATGACAGACACACACACACAATGGCCAGTGCTGAGATTGAAACCCCTACCTAGCTATTTATTGCTACTACAGTGTACCACATTTATTGCATGTGCCATGGAGCTTATAGGATGGATGTTGTCCCACTGTACTTCTAAGGTGAAGAACATCACCAGCCCTTGTAAATACTGTCATTGGGTGATGTACTGGGTGAGAGCTCCCAAAATGAATTTTACCCTACATACACATTTACCAGGGGTGAGGTTTAAATGTTGATCTAACAATCTTTACAGACCATTATGTTACGCATTTACCACATGCACCACTGACTTCACATGGTTTAGGGTTGGCAACAGGCACTTCTAAGGTGGATGATATCTGCAGGACTGCTAGAGCTAGGCCCTGAGATGTGTACTGGGTGTAAATGTGGCCAAAATCTTTAATGTACAGACATACGTACACTCACAAACACTTGTCACAGATAAGATTCAAACTCATACCTATGTAGTTACTGCTACTACATTGTTCCAAATTTATGGCACATGCCATAGAGCTTACATGTTGGAGAGCTCTCCAAAGGAATCTTTGAAAGTGACTAATAGCAGCAATGCTAAAGGAGGGGTAAGAGGAGAGTAATAAGTATGAATGTCCATAAAATCAGGTATCATCAAAGAAACACACACAGTTTCACAGTTGCTATGTCTGGGATAAGAACTCCTACCTTACTAGTATGCTACACTATAGCATTACATAGTGATCACAAGCGCTACAGAGCTGGTACTTGTCCAAAAGGTTATTTCAAGGTGACTGACATCAGCAGGCTTGCTAAAGTAGGGCAGTGGGAGGTGTAGTGACTTTGAATGGCCTCAACACACGCGCAGTTTCAAAATGTCCATGTTTGGGATTAGAACTCCTACTTAACTATTTTTCTACACTATAGTATTACACACGTATTGCAAGAGCCACACAGCTTATAAGGGTGAGACTTGGCCAGGGGGTTATTTTGAGGTGACTGACATCAGCAGGAGTGCTAACATGGGCAATGGGAAGTGCAGTGTGTGTGAATGGGCCATAAACCATTCCTCTGGAAACACACACACACTCAGTCACACACAACTTTACATTTGACAGGACTGGGTATACAAATGCTAGATGAATACTGATCTGTAATATCTTGTTACACAGTTATCACAAGTACCACAGACACTATAGGGCTGAGGGCTACCAAAAGCAAAGTCTACAATGATTGACATCAGCACATCATGTGATATTGGCCAATTGGATGTGTGGTGGGTGGGACAAGCCTCATAATGGAAATCTCTCTGTCACTGTCTGTCTCTCTCTTCCCCACATCTGTGTGTGTGTATGTTTGACCTATTATAGTGTGTTGGCCTTGGATATGTGTGAGTATTCCTATACAATGTGTGTGCAAAGCATGAATGCTGTACAATTTGATGTGTGTGCACAGACATCAGTGACTCACAGATATGTATAGTCCACTGTATTGTCAGACATGGGTTTCATTTCTCTAGGTGTAGGAACATGCCCAGTATGACCTTCTGTATTGAGTGTGTGAATCCATTCCATATAGGTTGTACCGAGTCCAGGATTTGGTGTTCTACACCTACAGCTAGGCACCTGTTTCTGCAGGATATCTGTAGATAGGTTGGCAATATGGAGTCACAATGGGCGACAGATAGTGGGATACTGTAACTATTGTGTCTGTGCTGCTTGTGTTACATGGTTGGTGTTAGCAGAGATATTCAGACATATGCACTGTTTTACACTGTGATGTATTATGTCATCAACTACTGACAGATATACTTATTTGCTCACAGTTACTTCCTGGAAAATACAAGATGAATAAAGCTGTGTCCAGTATTATGGTCTGCAGCCTACGTATTCTTGCACATTCATGCAGACACTTGGTGATGGTTCGGTGTAAATGGTCCAGCACCTTGGTACTGTGGTGGCTGAGGATCCCATGCTTGTACATATGTCAATGTAACAGAATGTCCATATCCTGCTGTGGCCATACCTCTCAGCTGTACAGATTCACCCAGGTTACCCAGAGGCAGGGCTCATATATCTGGTCAGTTCCCCTTCACATTGTGGTTTACAAACAGGTTTGTAGCCACCCATTACTGAGTTTGCAGGCATGGGTAGTACGGGGACACATCAGAGTTTCAGACTTCACACAATCCATGATGTCCATGCTTCTACACCCCCCACTCTGTTATTCTATCCTCTTCCTAACATTATGTGAGCGATATCTGAGAAGTCTCCCTATAGGTGTCCCTTCATACCAGCAGTATTTAGGTGTTGGTCCACAGTTCATGCAGTAGGACATGGTGGGCATGCTACTGGGATTTGTCAACATGGCCTTGATTTTGTGTTCTGTTGACTGTGTTATGTTGTTAGTTTAGACCACCATGAGATAACATGCATTGGCAGTACAGGTGAGGCACAGCCCTTTGACAGAGAACCGTAGGGAATTTGGTAGTGATGCAGGCCATCTGTAGCAGGCCAGTGCATTCTGTCACTCCTACAGTCCCAGGCTTCAAGCCACTGGATTCCCCTGGGGTGACAGGGTAAGTGTGTGAGGTGTTAATGGCAATAGTTCCTGTCCATATTAATCCATTGGTCTGGATGTTGGCAGGGTGCTGCTTACAGCTAGGGACACACCTGCATGAGACACCACTTCAGCATGCTGCATTCTGTGGGTATTCCCATATAAATGTGGGGGTCATACTATACTCATTCCCAACAGCAGGGAGATGAACTGTGATAAACATGTGGCTGATGGTGGGGTGAGCTGAGTGCATGTGTGATATGGAAGCTTCTTGCAGCTGACTCACAGACATACCTGGGACATTCCCATTATGCTGCCTTGTGCGGGGACATAGGCAGTCTCTCATTACTTCATAACTGTGGCTTTTGTGGTCTGCCACTGACTGGCCAGAATACTACACAGACAATTAATGTGCTGCTAACCTGTATGTACAATTCCAAAGTTGTGTGCAGCTGACAGTTACATTTTATGTACTCTGTCTAGGGTACTTTCACCTGTGTACTGTATGTATGTCTCAGCTCACATTCATGGTATGTCCATCTTTCAGACAGTGACAGATATTGACATCTGGACAGCGAGTATGGACAACTGCTGACATGGGTATTGCTGAGATGCATTGTGATTGGCACTGAAGTTGTTGGAACACAGCCCTGTCATCAACAGTACTGGCCATAGACCACCAAGACACAACCCTCCATGCGTACATGCTGACCACTTCCAGACAATATTGAACACACAAAAATCTAACACATGGACCCCTGCATATTGTATACATGCAACAATCTATCCTATAAATTGGTCCAGCTCAAGTAATCTGTGTTCCAATGTTATTAAATCCACATGTATATGCTACTGCATTTCTGCATAGGATTGTGGGAGGGGGGGGGGGCACACCTGACAACTGTAAACATTTGCTATGACTGCACTGGTATTTCAGTTACTCTGTTGGCTTCCATTTTGTTTTGTATTCTGACCTATCATGCAGACTAGAGGCATATCAGTAGAGTACAGATCTTAGGTTTTATTGACCTACATTTTAGTTTCAGACTTTTTACCCTTCAGAACTAACACACAACTGACAGACCTGTTGTAGTCTGTCTCTGTAGGTCTGGAGAGGTGGTGCTCACCATTGCCATCAATTGGAGGCCTTAGCACAGCCTTTCTTTATGGTCATCTACACATGTCCTGCTGGCTGAGGCTGTTGGTGGGTATGTGAGCCTCACTGACATACATGTCTGTGTCCTATGGACACACATTTTTGCCACCACATGTGCTGCAGTGGGATTTGTTACCTTGTCTAGTACTGCCTACTTTGTTAATACTAGTATTTGTTATGAAATTCATGCTGCCCATATAAGTGTCCACTATCTGCTGCCATCCCATTCAGTCACCCAATTCCCTTGCATGCTCACATCCATACCATAGATACAACTAGCAGAGCATTTTACTCCATTCAGCATATGATAGGAAGAGTGACTTACCTTATGGCTGTCCCAGTATTGAGAACGGTGCTGGAGGGTTGACTATGTCAGATGCACATAGTGCAAACACTCCCTATACATGGTAAAGCACAGGAAGTGTCATGTTTGGCATCCCTTTTACTGTATGTGTGAGACAGAGAGAGGTGTCATTTCCTGGGTCCCTACTGTGTCAGTGTATGTGCTATGTATTGCCTCTTTGCCAAAGCTTGGGCATACTGGGCATACCTCATTCTGCCTACATGGGCAGGCTCAGGTTGTTCCTCCTCTGAGTCCCTCTGTGCATGTGATGGCCTTGGCAATGGTGGGGGTGTGGCCTTGCCCCGTGCTGTTCCTGCTGTAGCTGTTTCCGCAGGATTATATTGTCTAGCATGGCACATACAATGAACATTTGTGTATGTCTAGCTGGAGACTACTGCAAGGCTCCACCGGATATATCCAGGCAGCGGAACCGTGATTTGATCCCAAACACACGCTCTATTATGATTCTGGTTTGTGTGTGTGCCTCATTATGGAGTTCTTGCTTGGGTGTGTGTGCATTTCTGATGGGTATCATTAACCATGGCTCCAGTGAGTAACCAGCATCCCCCACTAGGTGGCCATGTGGGATGTCTCCACTGGCAAATGTCTGGTACAGCTGTGTCATATGGCAGATGTGGGAGTAGTGATAGCTTCCAGGGCTGCCAGCACACACATTCAAGATAAAGACCTGGGCATTGCACATGACCTGGCAGTTGATGGAGGGGAAGTCCTTGTGGTTTATGTAGACCCTAGCCCACTCACCGGGGGGGGGGTGTTTTGATGTGTATGTGCGTGCAGTCTATAGCACCCACTACCTCAGGATATTCTGCTATTAGGGGGAAGAGATGCATATTGCTGGTCAATGCCTCACAGGTGTGGAGGAAATATATGTGCTTACTGGTATGTGCTGACATGGCATCCAGGAACTGGTGGAGTACCCTGGATGCTGATGCCTTTGAGATCCCCATGATATCCCCAGTTGGCCTTTGGAAGGTACCTGCGGCTGGTATTCTTAAGCCTATACATACCTTGGTATCCACTGGGATGAGTTCCCCTCTATTGGTTCTGTGTGTGAGGCGTGGCTGGCACAGCTCAACATACTGCTGTAGAATGCCCCTGTCCACCCTATAGCTCTCCATTATCTCCATCTCATGTAGCCCCTGGTAGCTTACCCTGGGTCTGTACACTCTTCTCCTCCTCCTCACATTTCACCTGTCAGTTATTCTGGTTATCCTTGATTGCCTTTTTTTACTGCTATTGCAGATGTGGTGTTTGAAAGTTAGTTGTTTTTGGTAAGGCCTGGCAGCTTAGCTGTGTGAACTGTTTCAATTTCTGTGTTATCCTGAGAGAATATTTTAAAGTCAGAGGAGACTGGTTTTGCCGAGAAAAGCAAGAGTTTGTTTTTTAGGATTTAGGAGAAGCTGGGCTTCTCTTAACCATGCCTCTATTGAGATGAAGGTGTTTTGGGTGAGTTGCTGGAGATGTTGTATGTTATTAGAGGAGGAAATTATGGTAGTGTCATCTGCTTATTGGATAATGGAGCTAAGGGGTAATGAGGTGTGAAGGTTGTTGTTGAAAACATTGAAGAGTAAGGATCCAAGTATGGAGCCATGACCTTGAATATCTGAAAAGCTAAGAAAACAATCAGTAAGTATATTGCTGGGTTCCGAGACAGTTTAAACTTACAATAGGTGGGAAATTGCAAAGTTTTGTGCCTGTAAGTGACTTTGTATGGAGTCTTATGGTTGGAACTGAATGGACTTTATAGGGAGTTTAATGGTTGAACCTGAATGGAAGGCTTTCAGGTGGCTTAAGACTGCAAGAAGGGGGTAGGTTAAGGAGAAAAATAATGAGATTCTAAAGTCTATTTTAGTTGTAGTTTGGGAGGTAGTGTGGGTGAGAGAGGAGCAGGATAGGGGGAGGTGGTTAGACATTTGGAAGTAAAGAGATAATTATTTTTACCTTCCTGTTAGTTGGGCTTTGGAGCAGGTGATGTGTCAGCTAAGAGGTAGAATAGAGTTTTAAGCTTTCATAGCTGAATAGACTGCAACATACATTAACATAGTTTAGAGACCTGTAGAAGCTTGCTGGGGTCCTTGACTTGATCTAACAGCTTGTGTTTCAGACTGTTGTATATTATGGCAGGTAATGAAAAATACTGGGTCGTTGGACTTTGAAAAGGAGCAATAGAAAAAAAGAATATGAGTAGTGAGACAAGGAGGAGCAGAAAGTAGTAGGACTGATTAGTAGAATGGAAAGTGAAGATTACATAGGGAGAGGATTAGGTGGGGTGTTAGATTAAGCAGCAGAGGGATGGTTACAATATCAGAGAAAACAAATTCTCATTATATAGGTAATGTAAACAGGTATATCAATAAAGCACTTTACAATCCTTACAAAGACATTCTTCGGCTAAGATGAAAATTGTAACAGTTTAGGCATTTGTTCACAGAAGGAACCATACCATGGTGTTCATTGTGCAGCATAAATCATATCACATGTTAGATACAGTGGGCTACCTTAATATTTGTACAGTCAAGGTAAAAACAGGCAAGTAGTAGACAAAGATTCACTGATAAGCAGGAAATGCTAATTATTCTCTGCTGCAATTCTAATACCAATAATTTAAAAGCTGGAAATGGCTAATTGTACTTAGATATGAATAGCAAAGTTTAACAGTATGGAACAAGTAACCCAATAATGCTGCAAAGTATAGCCAGGCAAAATAGCTTTAACTGCGACTGGACCTTTCAGGAAAGAAAACATGCAGTTGTAGTCTTTACTTGTGAATACCATTCAATAATAATAATTTAATAATAATGCTTTATGTCAGCTGATAGTTTGCTCCATAGGGATGGGCCTGTTCATGATAATGTTCTTTCACCAATAACTTATTTTGAATTGGGGATGGTTGTGAGATATTAAACTCTTATGGGAATTCTTTAGGAAGTAGGACTTTTCCCAGACTGACACCCCCAGATTCAGCAAGCTCTGCATAGAGTGCAGGAATAGTACAAGAGCTACTGCATGCAATGTCCGACGAGCGATCCAGGATCAAGCTCCAGGGATGTGTACGAGCACTCCTACACTATTCCTGCACAGACACCACTGGTATATGCTAATTACCTCATTTGCTGGTGAAAACCATGCAAATGTGGTGAATTAACGATCCAGGAAACAGGCAGGCATCTGTATAGGTATAGTGTAACCTTCAAAAATGTATTTGGTTAAAAACCGAATACATTTCTGCAAATTACAAAATGGAGGTATGAAAGCTCAAAATAAAGCATATACACAATGTAGTAGGCATGCCAATGGCCAAATATATGGCCATTGGCATGAAAATTGGTTTCAATTTTATAAAAAAACAACTTTTTTATTTTTGGTCGATCTTGGATTTTTACGTTTAGGGCAGTGGTGCGGAAACGGGATCGCCACGAAAATAAGAAAAAAGGGGGAATAAGTTTTATACACAAATCACCATTTTTCCATAATAGTCAACAGACAGCAATACTTACAGTATCCCCCTAACTTTCGCCCGTTGGGACTCCATATTGTTAACCTATCTACAGATATTCTGCAGAAACAGTTTGCTAGCTGTAGGTGTAGAACATCCAACCCTGGACTGGACTAAAATCCTACATGGAATAGATTCACACACTCAATACAGAAGGTCAAACTAGGCATGCACCTACACTTACAGAAATGAAGCCCATGTCTGATAACACAATGTACTATACATATCTGCATTTACAGATGTCTATGCACACACCAAATTGTACACCATTTATGCTTGACACACACATTGGCTAGGAATATTCACACATATCTAAGGCCAACAGACGATAATATGTCAAACATACACACACAGAGATGTGGGGAAGAGAGAGGCAAACAGTGACAAAGAGAATTCCATTATGAGGCCTGACCCACCCTTACACATCCAATTGGCCTATATCACATGATGTGGTGATGTCAATCACTGTGGACATTCCTTTTGGTTGCCCTCAGCCCTATAGTGTCTTTGGTGCTTGTGATAGCTGTGCAACACGATAGTACAAATAAGCATTCATGTAGTATTTATAAACTCAGTCCTGTCAGTGTGTGTCTGTGTGTGTGTGTGTGTGTGTGTGTGTGTGTGTGTGTGTGTGTGTTTCCAGAGGAATAATTTATGGCCCATTCACACACACACTGCACTTCCCATTGCACATGTTAGCACTCTTGCTGATGTCAATCAAACTGAAATAACCCTTTGGGCAAGTCACAGCCTTATAAGCTTTGTGGTGCTCATGATAACTGCATAATACTGTAATGTAGAAAAATAGTTAGGTAAGAGTTCTAATCCCAGACATGCTAACTGTTAAACTGTGTGTGTGTTTAGAGAGCAAATGATTTTGAGGTCATTCACAATCACTACGCCTCCCACTGCCCAACTGTAGCACCTTGAAATAACCCATTTGCCGAGTTTCAGCTCATAGGCCATATGGCACTTGTGATAACTGCATAATACCATAGTGTAGCAAACTAGTTAGGTAGGAGTTCTAATCCTGGTCCTGTATATTGTGAAAATGTGTGTGTTTGTGTCAGGGAGTGTGTGTGTCTTTGTTGACACCTGATTTTGTGGAAATTCACAGTTACTACACTTACCTTACCCCTCCTTTAGCACTGTTACTGTGTCACTCACCTTCAAAGATACCTTTCGACAGTTCTCCAACATATAAGCTCCATGGTACTTGTGATAACTGCATAATACCATAGTATAGCAGACTAGTTAGGTAGGAGTTTTTATCCTGGTCCTGGCAACTGTGAAAATGTATGTGTTTGTGTGAGAGAGTGTGTGTGTGTGTCTTTGTTGACACCTGATTTTGTGGACATTCGCCCTTACTACACTTCCCTTACATCTCTTTGGCACTGCTGCTGATGTCACTCACCTTCAAAGATACCTTTGGACAGCTCTCCAACATATAAGCTCCATGGTGCTTGAGATAGCTGCATAATACCATAGTGTAGCAAACTAGTTTGGTAGGAGTTATAATCCTGGTTCTGGCAACTGTGAAAATGTGTGTGTTTGTGTGAGAGAGTGTGTGTGTCTTTGTTGACACCTGAATTTGTGGACATTCACACTTACTACACTTCCCTTACCCCTCCTTTAACACTGCTGCTGGTGTCACTCACCTTCAAAAATACCTTTGGACAACTGTCCAGCATATAAACTCCATAGTACTAGCAACAGTTGTGTAATACCATAGTGTAGAAAACTAGTTAGGTAGGAGTTCTAATCCTGGTCCTGGCAACTGTGAAAATGTGTGTATTTGTGTGAGAATGTGTGTGCATCTTTGGTGTCACCTGATTTTGAATGGAAACACACTCCTATAACGAAGCACTTCATGTGGGTGTTGGCCCTTTCTCTTCACTATGAGCAGGATTTCATGTGGATGTCTAACAAACAGCATCACAGAATGTAGTTGGAAATACCTCTTACAACAAACATTGTGGAGACATGCCAACAAACTGGAGGGGGATGTTCCAGACATGAGGACAGAATGTAAGTATTGCAGTGCTACATATGAAGTAATGTTGGTTTAACATGGTTTGTGTGGATATGGCTATTCTGCATGATTTAAAGTCTGGCATGACAGTGTTATGTGGTTGAGAAAACACTCACCTGTATGGCTATCTGCAGACTGGTCAGAGGTTGGAGTCCTAGATTTGGTGTGTTACTCACACAATTTCTGTCTTTATAAATACAGTAGCATACTCTGATGGTAGCAGTCAGTAAATGGTAACTTCCATGTGTGTTACTGATTTCATATCCCTCAGAAGAGGTATGTTACAACAAACTCTGTTACACCAGCAATTTTCTCAGTTTATAACAGCAATATGTCAATATTGACCCTGTGTTTGTGCCTCTGTCCCCAAGTCTGTCACCCTTTGTCCATATGTCATGCAGTAAGAGGTGGACATATACAGTATATCATTATTTACTGACATCATTCCTGATATCAAGCCAGTGATATATCAGACTGCCAGACATGTTATGTATAGGAGGCCTTATATTTGAGGACAAAACCTGGACATTCTGCTGTAGTCTGTACAGTAGTGAGGTCTGTGTACTTATGATGATTGTTGACAGTGTCAGTATTGTGTAGCAGTGTATTGTGAATATGTTATTTGGCCTGTGTACAGACTGGGGTTTATGTCAGTGTTCTTGGTCCTGTTCTATCTCATGTTGCATGCTGCTCCAGTTTCTGGTACCCTATCAGCATATATGTTTGTAGGGCCAGACCAGGCCTCTCAACTGTACAGATTTTCACAGAATGTCCAGATTTTTGCCTCATATTTTTGGTCTGTTTCTCCTAAAACATGTACCTTTCAGGCACCTAGCTGAAGATTGAAGTCATTAAATAATGACAAATATTTGATATTAACACTCCACATCCTCCAAAAAAAATATGCTAATGCAAAACCTATTATTTTCTCAACTTTCTAAGTTTGTAAAAGCAATATTTAAAATCTGTCCCTATTTGTTCTCCCATCATTTTAGGCTTTGTCCAGATTTTTTTTTGCTCTAAGAGGTTGAGAGGAATGGGCCAGACTGAAACATGCCCCATACCACAGTCAGCCATCAGACTACACTGTGACTTGGGCCAGTATATGTAGGGTTTGTGTGTGAGTGGCAAATATGATGATGGGTTTTGTTCACACAGTCCATATCCTCTACTATTTAATTAGGATTAGTTGTGGGTATGCACTTTCACACTGGTGTCTATTTCTCTGTGCTGTTACATGCCTGTAGTGCCTGCTATATTTGCAATTACATGTGTATTCCACATAGGAAAATTGGGTTAGTGTTGTGGCAGTTTGCATGTAGTTTAGACAGTGCTTGGTGACATGCCTAGCAGCTCAGTTTATTTACCCTAGTGTGATGTTATGTCCAGATATTTGTCAGATGTACTGTTGCCTGGCCACCATGTGTGTTGTGCATTTCTGACAAAGCAGTGGGATGTTGTGAAGATGAATGTCACTAACTAGTCGGAAGTATGTGGGCTTGGGACCTCTGATCCTCCAGTTAATATATGTTATGACAGACAGGAGGGTGTGAGTGTATCAACTGTGTGAGATTATCTACTCCAGTATTTGCGATATATCCCCATTTTCATGGCTTTAAACATCCCATTTGTCAGACTTTGTCCACATTTCTTGCACTAAGGAGTTCTGTGTATACATCTCAACTGACCAGATTGTTTCAGACTGTCCACATTTATTGCTCATATTTCTGTGTATTCCAGAGGATTATTACTGTGATTTGTGTGCTACTTCACTATGATGATTTTATGATGCCTGTCAGTAACTGATGGCGTACATGTCAGTTTCAGAAAAGCCTTCCTTCAGAAAATGTATGTATATATATATATATATATATATATATATATATATATATATATATATATATATATATATATATATATATGTGTGTGTGTGTGTGTGTGTGTATTTATATGTATGTATGCATGTATATATCTACATATCTGTATTTATATATATATATATATATATATATATACCCTTTTTATGTGTAAACATGAGTGTTGTATATTCTTTATCAAATGTATCTCACCCAATGTATCTGATATGTGTATATTTAGATATAAAAACATGACTGATTCCACACTATTTTCACTAACAAGTAATAAATAATTGTAGTAGTCAAAGCAGTTGTTCACTACTATTCAGTATGTGTACTGAACAATATATTTGAAAAAGAACAGACATTCTCACAGCTCATATGGCTTAGTGGTTAAATACTGTGACTATAGTGTACAGCGTCCTGGGTTCAAGACCTGCATAGGCAATTTGTTTTGTTGTTGGGCAGAACAAGGGCTGATGAAGACAGGGTGATTAAGGTGCTTTAAAGCAGCTTTAAGTGGGTTTGCACAGGTATGCATGACGGTAAGTGGTCCTAACGTATGACTAAATGAATAAGCACTTACACAGTGTAGGCTTCACTTACCAGTGTGCAAATTTGCTTAGCATTTACATTTAAGCAAAGGTTAAACCTGCTAAGCATAGCACAGCCCTGGTAACCAGTGATCACACTCCAGTCTGATCAAATAGCAGGTTAATAGCATCTTTAATAAGTGTATTTTATTCCATGTACATAACATGCTTCTATGTGCTGTCATTACAGTAGCAAGGGGTGTGAGTATGCTGTATGGGACACCTGAATACACATGGGTAGTACCACAATATTTTCTCTTTGTATGTGTTTCATACTTGGGTAGTATTCCATGTTATATGCAGTCATACTTGCATATATTATATCCATATCCAAGTAAGAGATGAATGCAGATTGTAGTACTGGAACCTTACACTCCTGCATGCAAAGCTGGGCTCTGAGTACTGACTATCGTGTTCTTGGTGTTTGAGCTGCATGTTGTTATGTATCTCCTATTGGATATTGATCTGATATGTTGATACTAACTGTAGACTACTATGTTTTTAGGACATGTCATTGAGGACTGCCGTCATGTAGTAATGGCATACCTATCAGTTTCAGACATCTATCTTTCAAAACATTCATCCTAATGCATAACCTGTTGGCTATTTACTTTCTGTCTGTCCTCTGTACATGTGTACAGATGTCAGGTATTCATCTTGGCTGCTTACAGGCGAACTCTGATTGACTGACACTGACATGTCTGCCTAGCTGTTATGAATGCCACAACTAGGAAACCCCACTCTATATGCACCACATGCCATGGATACCTTAAAAAGACTACTACAATCAGCAGAACATGTTTGGGTACAGGTCCCTAATCCAAACACTGGCCATGTTATGTAATATATGTAGCATACATGTCAATTGGAGCACCTCGCTGGCCCTCTTCAAGAGAAAACCAGATGAGTGGATGTTGAATGTAATGGTCACCCTGGGAATCATTCAAGTGGCATTGGTTGATAGGTGGCTTGCTGACAAATGTCAGTTGGCAAAATACCAGTGTACTCACATGGCTTACTCTTCTCATCACTCCATGGACATTAGCCTGGTACATACCTAGGAACACCTGCACCTATGGACCTCAGTACTGACAAATGTGTCTATGTACATTACTGAGTATAACAGTGTTTGTGTGTTTGTAAACTTGCAGTTGAAAATACGCTGAGGGCCTTCTCACCCACTACACTCCCCATTGCTACACTTGAAAAGGGCTGCTGCAGTAATTCACATTAAATGTACCTTGTGACACTCTTCACCCTATGGGCTACCTGGAGCTTGCAGTACCAGCATAACACGGTTCTACAAATTTGTAGATAGGCATGGGTTACCCTCTGAGTCCTGGCAAATGTGAGTGTGTGTGTGTGTGTGTGTGTGTGTGTGTGTGTGTGTGTGTGTGTGTGTGTGTGTGTGTGTGTGTGTGTGTGTGTGTGTGTGTGTGTGTGTGTGTGTGTGTGTGTGTGTGTGTGTGTGTGTGTGTGTGTGTGTGTGTGCAATTGTGTGTGAGTGTGCATATTTGTAGGAGACAGCATTCTCAGGCCACATTCTCCAAATACACTAAACCTTGCCATACATTATAAGGGATGGTGAGGTTGCTGACATTACGAGAGCCATGACAAAACTCTCACCCTACTGTCCCTGTGCCATGTGCAATAAATGAATATCCCTGTAGTAGCAATAATTAGATAGGCAAGGGTTTGTATTGCAGTCCTGGTAAATGTGTGGTTTTGGGTATGTCAGAGCATTATCATGGGTTTCAGTGAATACAATATCCAATGTGGGGTGGGGATGGTGGGTATACTGTCTTTACACCATGCTACCCCCAGTACATGTCCCAAGGTCTACTGTAAGAGGACCGCTGTCACCATCAACCATACAGGTAACTGATGACACTCTTCAGCCCCATAATACATGTGCTGTGTGCAAAAGCTCTGTAACAGTATGGACTCACTGACAAGGTAGCCGACACTGCTAAATCCAGGTCTGTCAAACGTGTCTATGACTGTATGTGTTTGTCAATGTGCATATGACAGTATGTTATACTATGTATTGTCCATTAACACCCAGTACATCCCATCCCCATTACCATACTGTACAAGGTCTGGTGATGTTGTTCACTTTACAGGAAGCTCGGGACACACCTCACTCTACAAGCTCTGTGGTGTGTGCAATTAAGCCAAACACATTAGTAGCAATAAGTACCTAAGTAGGGGTTCTACTCTCACTGTTGCCAAGTAAGTGTGTGTGTGTGTATGATACTGTATATATAGTTGGGTGTGGTTGTTGTGGACACAACCACCCACACTGGGGTTATTGTTGTGCATATCCCCCCACTTAGTGTGCTGTTATACCATTCAGTTTATGTTAAGAGGTTTAGTAGTTGTTAATCACACTATGTGTGGTTCTACGCCACCCCACACCCTCCAAAGTAGGGTGTTGTGCCCCCCACACCAGCACAACTATGTATATAAACGCCAGGTTGGTACTATATTGGGGAAAAGGCCATATACCCTGCCAGTACCATGTTCAATTAAATTAAATCTGGTGGACTGAGTATTTACTGATGTGATGTTTTGCCAATTTGGTCTTGGAGTTACATAGGCCAAAATGAGTTCTCTGCAAAATGAGGTGCATCCATGTGAACAGTATTCTCTGTGTATTGCATCAACACAGAAGACTCTGTGTGTGTGTTATTCACAAACATTTGGTGTGTGCCACCCAATACACTTACCATTGTCCACTGTAAAAGAGCTGCTTACATCAGCCACCATGCACTCACCTGTATACACCCCTCAGACCTATCATCCATGTGGCACATGCAGTAACTGTTCTACAGACCTGTTACTTGTGTTCAGCTGTACCCGGGATATGACACAGTCAATGTGTTACCGCAGTGCCACACCCCTTGTAGGAAAGGAGAGCAGACCAACATCCTCCTGACACACAGACACCTAGAACACAAACAGAATACATTATGGAAACCACAATCAGTCAATGTTAATAACAGCTATAATGCACCATGGCTAGACAGGTACACACCCTGATGTGTAAGAACTAAAGATTCCAGCTGACAACACATTAAACAGCATTACATTGCTAAGCATTGCTGCATTCACCCCGTGCATCTGAAGCATATTAGCATGTCCTTACATTGATGGTATGGATGACAGGGTATGGCACAGGTATCACCATATGCGCAGGGTGTGGTGTGGGTTTGCCAGAGGCCTATGCTGAGCTGTTTGGTTGACATCATGTGTATGGGTTAGGGGGTTCTTTATTAAATGGCCTGTGCAGATGTGGTGTGTGTAGGTATGGAGGTATCCTGGCTGTGTTGGTGATGTGTGTATGCATGCATACAGTTCTGCCATGTGGCTACCCTATACAGGGGTATGTTGGACAGCTGTGGACCATACATGGCAGGGTGTACAGTTCACCATATCCGGCCACGGACACGGGAACTGTGCCTAACAGGGGTTCCACAGGCACCAACAAACAGAGGCCAAGATATGATACTTTCCCCTGATGATGACAATTGTCCACTGGATCTGCGTTCCTGTTAGAATTAGTCAGGACCATGTGCATGTGACCTGCTGCATTGTGGTGTGGACAGCACCCCCCTGCAGTGCTGGTGCTGGAACTGCCACTACAGGAGCAACCGTGAGATGTTGCACACCCACGTAGACCTCCACCTGTTGGTGTTGCTGACCTAAATCCATGTGGCCGACTCCCTACTCCCACCACATGCTCTTCCACAGACACCACACTGTCAAGGATTCCCACCATCTCACCCAGCCATCTATCCATGACCTCTGCAAAATAACAGTGGGCATCTGCATGATCCGGATGTAGTCATGTACAGCAGGAAGTGTAGCCTTCTGGAGCCTCAGACTATCTCTGGTGCAATGTTCCATATGTGTCTGTGCCTCCATGATGGCCCAAAACATGCATCTGCTGACACTGCTGTAACACTTCTGCCAGGGGCATGATGTCCAGCAACCCTTCTATGAGCACC
This sequence comes from Protopterus annectens, assembly GCF_019279795.1. Lineage (NCBI taxonomy): Eukaryota > Metazoa > Chordata > Ceratodontiformes > Protopteridae > Protopterus > Protopterus annectens. The sequence goes on along the minus strand of NC_056728.1, from coordinate 1,485,262,059 downwards.
CCTGTATATCTGCCTGTGTGGGACCTCACTGGTCAACTGGCTATGGCTGGTGTGTACAGACACACTTGCCATAGTCACCACACTTTCCTGTCCCAAGCCACCACCTGCCAACTGTCCCTCATCTGTGGCCACTGATGATGGGGTATATGTGGGCATTGTGACTGTGTGTGGTGATGGGGTGGATACAAGTGGGATGGCAACCAATGGCACAGATTCAGCCCCTGACAACCCTGCCTGTGCCTCACTATGCCTATCATCATTGTCAGAGTCTGTATAGACACTAACATCAGTTTGCCTTTAGGAGGCACCCTGACCCACCTCGCCACCTGTGAAGGGCAGACAAGAAATGTGAATTAAGACCTGTACATTATGGTTTATACTTCTACACACACACACACACACACACACACACACACACACACACACACACACACACACACACACACACACAAACGCACACAGTTACAGGTGAGGTGGCACAAAGATATCACACAGATCAATCATTACCTAGCAGTCAACATGCATGACATATGGCACTCAACAGCATGCACTGCAGCCATCCATAATCCTTGTTACTAACATTAGACATCTCTGTGATGCATGAGTTGTGTTAGAAGGTGATGCCTCATCCCCTGTAACACACTGCACCCATGTACACATTATTGCTGTGCACCTGTACAGCACACTGGCATGTACTATGCACCATACCTCACAAGAGTACACACCATTGCTGAATGTGTAGATGTCTGGCAGTTATGTTTGCTCTGTTGCTCACAGCTCCTATGTGTTTAGCTGACACACAACTAGGATGACATGAGGACTGATGTCAATAATTAATGCCTGACATTTCATTTGCAGATATCATCATCAGCCGAGCATGTATCTGCAATAAAATCTGGTTACACCGACAACCTTCAAAGCCTAATGTGGATATGAGGAGTGTACACACCCTTGTTGACATAACAGCCTCTTCTATGATATGCAATGGGGCCATGATACTGTATTTAACTTTACACACACCTGATATGTGACATATGACCTGTTCAATCCAATGCAGTATCAAACAAATGTGTTAGTTGTGGAGATGCTGAATGGGATGCATACAATATGTAGGATGCATAAGTGTGCACAATCTTAACACAATGGTTTGTTGAAGCACCTGTTAAGTGAACTACAGCAGTCACTATTCCTGGAAGGAGTATACTAGCATGGCCCATCTTTACTTGGCATTATTTGGTCTGTCTGCCCTACAAAGGTCCCCCAATTCTGCCAGATTGCAAGGTCAGCTCATGTTTACAGCCCTTGAAGGTCACACAGTGGCTTCACTATTGCTGTAGAGTCTGGGTTATGCCTGGCAAAATTCATAACCTTGCCTGTGTTCAGATACAGCCATTATTAGCTAGATTTGGATGTATGCTTCAGTTCACTGTTGTGTTTCAAGCTGACCCCCTCCCCATCCTCAGCCTTATTGCAGATGCCTGACAACTATGGTGCACACATGAGTGTTATTTTTCAGTGTTCCAAATTCCAAACACCATGTCTACTGGCTTAGTTACAGCTAATTAATAGCAACCCTAAAGGTGTACACTGGCACCAGCAAGTAAAAAGTTGGGGATGGTGGCCCTGAGGTGAAGTAAGGTGTTGCTTGTGCACCACACCTATCTTTATGAATACTGTCTGTAGGTTTGAGCCTTGGTCTCATGACACCATTACACATTGCAACACATGTCTTTGGGAGACTTGCTGTTATGCTTATGCTACCTGTACAGAGCCCTGGATAATGCTTCATGCAGGACAAATCTTCCCTCTGATTACCCTAACCCATAGGCCACACTTATGCAGAATCCAGGTGATTGTTGACATGGATACTGCACAGGCAGTACTTGCTAGACATTCCTGCAACTCCCTCAGTGTTACTGCATGTCTCTGGGCAGCCTCCATGACCGGTTTGCAGCATGTTTTGTCATCTGTTTTGGATGAGCATCTGTTTATTTTCTACATCACTGTTGTCCCATATTTCATATACCCATAGATGACTGTCTGCACTGTTTGCCATGGTATATGCAATGGTAAGGTAAGGTTACCTTTCCCACACCTGACTGCTGCCTTTCGGATATGGGATCCATTTCATGGTTTGTAAGCCATGGCTGCCTCTGTTGCAGGCGACTGGGCAAATGTAATGGACATTCTTCTTGGACAGCAGACCATTACTTGTTGTGACATTGAGGACCTGTATTTGATGGCAGGTGTGTACTCAAGAAGAGTGAATGTTGTCAGTACATCACAAGCTGCCTCCACAATATGTTATTTGGAGTGTGTGCACACATATGCTTCCAGTGTTTTGTAAGGTTTGTATTCCCCATATTTGTTGTCCTAACATAGGATTCCATATTACACATTCATTGCTCATGTTAGGATCACATTACAGGTTGTAAAAGGTGTGGAATGTTTTATTGTGGTCTGCTGTTGTATATATCTGGAACAGCTGCCATTTAAATAGTGGTGTATACACTGTTGTATCCACTGTATAAGGGTAATGTTTCATACATGTCCCTACTGTAGGCCATTTGTCCCATCATTTTGTTTATCTCTGTCCACACATCTTGCACTGACAGGTTGTGAGGTATACTGCAGTAATCTTACATACCCTTCAGATATGCCACCATGGTGACCACTGTGAGGCATTGCAGTTAACACCAACAGAAATGAACATGTACAGCATGCATTATTGGGTTGGTGTGTTAAATGTGTGCATGGCAAATAGCATGGCCTTAACATGGCCAGTGCATTGGCAAACCTGAACAAAACAACTCCATACTCACCAGCTACAGGCTGCTGTCCCAGTTGTATACCAGAGGGACCTAAATAGTTGTGGGAGAGAAGGAATGTCAGTAGCCACACCTGTGGTATTGGTACCTGGTTAAAGCAGCATTTCAGCACATCAACAATACAAACCGCAATACTAAGGATTATGCACATTTGTGCATTACTACACTCCAGCCTCAGACTATCTTAAATGATGTATGCATGTACATACTTTACAGATAAAAATGGATAAGCAACAGTGTTCTAGTAATGTGCACTGGGACCTTACCTGTATGCTCCTCGTCCATTTTGTGGGTGGCTCCCACCTCCACGATGCTGTCTTCAGCTTGATGGCTTGTCTGGTGGGCGGGTGCCCCAAGGCTGGTGAGGAGCTCCTTGGCATGTGTCAGTGGGGACTTAATGGCCTGACTCCCACCTGTAGCTAGCCAGTCCCTCGCAATGGCAGCAGCACTCTGATGTGTATGGTGGATGAGGTCAGTGCAACAATGCCACACTTGCTCATAATTTTCTCTGTGCAGGCCGACATCGTTTACCCTGTGTATGAGCTCGTTTCACAGGGTGATCCTCTCCTGCAGATTCTGGGCTTTGCAGCTGAATAAGATGCTGTGATGATGTATGCCATATTGTGTGATGGTCTCATTCTCTATGTTTGTAAATGCTGGGAGCTGTGGACATTTATTTATTTATTTTAATTTACATTTGGTAACCGGGATAGTCCGAATGGACACAGGTCCATTTTCAGCGGAGGCCCTGGGAGAAAAGCTCCACATGTGGATAGTTACATACGAGTTAAACAGTAGCAGTTTTATACAGTCACATATAGATATCAGTACAGAATTATAGGATTATATGCATACTTGGAATGCATACATACTTAAACTTAGCATTGTAGTTTTCTTGTTTCTCCAACATTGCATATTACCTGGAAGACATAAACAGAAAAAAGGACACAGAACCTCATATGGTTGTCCACTTGCACATCAACAGTGGATATTACTTGCAAATAATCCAAACTATACCATAACACTGTAAGCTATTGTGGCTTTGGCATCTTGCATTACATTCCTGGCCCTGACCTGTCTAGTTACCCAATGTTGTACACTTAATGGCATAATCCACTATTCTCCATTCATTTCTGTGTAGATGGATGAGTGTGGCCATCTTCCATGTGGATGGTGTGTGGATGGTGGCAAGTCTGTGTTTAACTGTGGTGTGTGATGGAGCTGTGAGCACATGCCTGAGTTCATCTAGGAGGAAGGCTGTGATGTCCTCATGCCCTTTGGAGACTTGCTGTTTTTGCCATCTTTCGGCATTATGTACATGCTCACTATAGATGCGGGCAGGAGTGTGGTTGATGTGCATATCCCCCTGTACAAATGTTGAGGACAGGGTGACACTGTTACCACCTAACCTGTCTGATGCAGGTTGCCTGTATCCATGACATGTGTGTATGAGGTGTTCTTTACACCCAGTACAGGTTGAATTGTGTTACTTCCTCTGAGACTGACTACATATGTGGAGACATTGTTGCAATTGGCCTTGCTGGTGTGGATATGTCTCATTTATAGTCATAGTCATCCTTACAGGAAGTCACCTGTGAACCTGCATGCTTGCTCAGATAGAGGTGGACTTACTTCCAAGTTGTGGTCTGCACCTATGTGTCCCTGCACAGCCACTATAGCAACCTATTATGTGCTTTGTGTATTGCTGCTGTCCACCAAGGGGGATTACTCTATTGTTGGTAGAGGCTGGTTTTACAGGTCAGGTACTGCTGATTCCATATAGCTACAGTGGATATAAAGTGTACACACAGTTGTTACAATGCCTTGTAGTTGTGAAATTGAAACATGACCCCACTAAAGCTCATGTCAACACAATCTCCACCTGTAATGTGACTTATAGCCTGCTCAATTCAATAGAAGACATAACAATCTGTCCTGTGAAAACATATGGGAAATAATACTCAGTACAGTAAGCCGGCTGAATGTGTGTGCACACAGTTTATTTATTTATTTATTTATATTTGTTGACTGGGAGTGTCCCACTGGAAGTAGGTCCATTTCAGCGGAGGCCCGGGGAGAAAAGCTCCACAGTTAAAATAAACAGACAGTAATTACATTGGATTACATAGTGATTAACAATTTACATAGCAATTACTTACAACATATTTAAAGATGAAGAACATAGTACATCAGTAGACAACTAGAATCTTTATCTGTGAAGTACATAACAGACATTAACAAATGTTACAAGAAGAAGTTCCTGCTCTATAACAAGTACTGGCTTATGAGCATCTGAGCTTGCTAAATCAGTTAAACTGATATGTTGTGTAAACACTTGCTGAGATGATTGCAGCATCCATTTGTCTTGGTTTGTACTCTAACATCATGTCATATCTTCACTTGACAATGGTTGCTCACCTTCCTTGAAACAGCTTTGTTTCTTTTTCAATAGAATTGTAGAGGTTATGGGTCACATCTGAGGTGAGAAACATTTTGAAATGACTTTCTGTGGTCTCATTGGCATACCACGCACAAATATGGCATTCCAACAGGGGTGTGTACACTTTGGATATTCAGTGTATATGGGTGTTGATATAGCTGTTAGTGGTAGGCATGGACAGTGAGTCATAACACAGTTGTACACTTCTCTCATTACTACCTGATAATCATGTGTCATGTCAATGCAACAATCAGTAGCTGTACACATTTTATGTTGTTGTATGCAGTGACACTGATATTGCACAACCTATTTTCCAGACTGCTTGTGACCAATGTTATTACTTTTGTGCCTTTCATCTAAACATACATATACATACATGTGCTCAGGGGATACCTGGTATGCATTTGTGTTCTATGTTAGTATGGCACACTGTATTTACAGTCTTGCAGCTCAATCATACATCTCAACCTGTTATACCAGGACTTCTGGGCAATGGTCCACATCAATGGGTGACAAGAGGGAAACAATATTGATAACATATTAATATAGCTGACATAACACAAGTATATGTGTATGTGACTACAGAGATCAGTCACAACTGTAAATGCTGTCCGGCAGAACACTGTACAGTTGAATGTTATAATTCAATATATCATATGCAGTTTAATACACACATCTGCAACAGCACTTTACTATGCACATACCTTATATAAATATCTTAGATTTACAGTACAAACATGTATAATGCTCATATTCACAGGTAACATATGGATATGGTCAACATCCCATTAACTGGCCTAGCAGTGGCACAGTCACGACTGTTTGATAGACCCTCTAGCGGTTGCCATATGTGAGCTTTCCCATGGTGAGTCAGGCTGCTCAGCTATGACCCAACCTATCCACTTCTTAGAGCATCACATGTGGAAAAAGCCTAACATTAGGGGGGATATATAGGGACAGATCTTAAATATGTCTGTTACAAACCTATGAAGTTTGTAGCATAATGCATTTTGTATTACCATGACTGTTCTGAAGGTGGTGGGGTCTGAAACTCAAGTGTTTGTCATTACTTCATGACTTCCATCTCCAACTATTTGCCAGACTAATATAAATGTTAGGAGGAACAGACCAAACAGTATGATGGGTAAATCTTGACATTCTGTGAAGATCTGCACAGATGACAGGGATGGCTCACTGCAGACAGAGCCAGATGCTATGTCCATAGCAATTGTTCAGCAGGACGTCATTACAGCAAGTCTTGATGACACATATAAATCTTTCAAAACCATCTATCCCATTATTACAGACTAAGTACTACATTCAGTTACATGCTTACATGTTTCACATACCTGTTTTATTATTATGCTCTGGTTTGAATAGGTTGCAGCATTGTTTTTGTAGGTGATGCTCTCTGCACCAAATGGTGTTCTCCACTTGCTAATTGCTTGCAGGCAGCTGTGTAGTTCTTCCAATAGCAAATGTCATAGCAACCCACTACTATAAATGACTACATCATGTGGGCGTTGTCCCTTTACCTTGGTGTATGTACTTATCTTGCTGGCATTTGCAGCCTTGGGGTTGGACCATGGGTGTTGGACAAAGTATAACTACAGCTTTCTTATAGCTACTTTATACCTTATCTTACCTGGAAGACCTGTGGAGGGAATGTTTGTTAATACTACCTGAGTGTTTCAACACATTTTCACAAAATCCTAGTTGACAGTATGCATATAGTTTACTACGACTCCCGGGATTCAAACCATGGCTGTTTCTGCTAAAAATATAACGAGTATGTGTTTCATCAGAGGTAGCTATTGAGACACTGCTGGGTCTTTTATGAATGATTTCTTTCTCATTCTCTCTTTGTTGTACGATCTGACCTTGTAATTACAACATTCTTATACATACATTCCTATACATATCTTTTCACATAGCACTTTGTGGAAAACAGTGGTTAACTCAACATTACTATTCAGATATCAAATCTTGGTGCATGACATTTGTAATATCAGTTAATCTCATGTGTTATAGAGGCACTAACTTTGTCAGATGAGACTTGATTGTTTAATGCCTTCAGAGCTATAGTTTCTATGCATAGCCTGTATATATTTCAAATCATACCATACCAGAGTAAACACAACCAGTCCAGGGATTTGAATTTTATTGACAAGCACTTACATTTTTATTAACATATGACCTATATGAGACTATTACTGTAATATTGTCTGCTTTATTCAGTACAAGCCATACCTATTTTTAATAATGCCAGGTGACATTCTACTCCTTTATATTTATTTGGCATGAATACTACAAGCCAGATTGTTACTCACCAGCCTTGCAATGCAGCCTTTGCAACCTGCTGGCATGGGCTTCCTGGTTCACAACCCACTCAGCTGGAGCTGTAATGAAGATAGAGAAAGATTTATGCATACCTATCTATCACATACACAGTCTAAACTTTGGTAAGCAGTTATTGCTATGGATACTTGCACACTGCTGGGACATCACCCCTTTGTCTTGCTTTTTGGACCCACTGTTCCAAGAGCTCCATTTTCCTCTGCTTCAAGTCAGCATAGTGGTGCTGGACCTGCTCAACAGTCTGAGGGATACCAGTGGCACTGGTGAGATCATTGGCGAGACTTTCTCAGGCTTCCACTTTGTATTGGGAGCCCTGGTACTGGTCCTGCAGCAGTCTCACATCATGTTTTTTTTACAAGGAGTCCTACCATGACCTTGGACTCCTGTATACCCTAGTGCTGTGCCCGAAAGTGCATGCCCTCTCCAACACCTACAATACTGCCTACAATGGGGAGCTACAAACAGTTACGAGCTGTATTCCCACCTACGAGGTTTAAATATGACCGATTTCCTGTCTTTTGCCGTGATTGGATGGTTTTGAATATGCTGTGCTAAGCTAAGCTACGGGCAAATCTGCTTAGCTAAGGTTGGCAGTGCTTAAAGAGGCAGGCTCAGCACTGCTTACCGATGGTCAAATCCAATTAGCTGGGCTATTTATTGCTTAGCATTCATATTTACACAATGCTTACATCCTGTCAGCATAGCTTTGCAATGCTTAGCATTGCCTATGTTTTATTTTATGGACTACCACATGTATGGGATTGATTCATCATTCAAGACATATTATAAATTTGTTTACCTTCCCTGACATTCCCCAATGTGCTTTCATTACATTTATTCTTATGTGACTATACTGTATGGGACACTTGTGTTTATATGGGGGTTTCACAACTTTATTACACGGATACCTCACATCAGCGCCTAATATGCTACTCTGGTTGAGAAATATAAGTTACTTCCTACATAAATATACAAATAACTTAAAACTGTAGTGATTTCACATACAAAATAGAAATGGCTTTGGTGAGGCTTGAATCGTGAATGACTACATGCAAGGCATACACACTAACCACTACACTATTGCACTACTGCTTATGCTGGATGTCTATTGCTATTTAACTTCTCATGCCATTTCAGCTGGGCTAAGCATAGCTAAACAATGGGCACACCTGCGCAGCTACATTTAAACTTTATTCCAGATGTGAAAAAAAAAAAAGATTTATTTGTTTGGGACTGTGCTTTGCAAATGTTGATGACCTATAACTTTTTACAGTATGTCTGGATATTTGCATTTTATTCTTGGTTCACTTTTCATAAACTTGTGACTCTCTGGCAAATCATTAAAGATAGAAGTTTGACAGTACTGACAGACATTTGTGTTTTATACTTCATACCCTTCAGAAAATTCATGCTAATGCTAAACCTGTTATTCTATCAACTTTCTAAGTTTGTAATGGCAATATTTCAGAGTTGTCCCTTGTAGCTTTGTCCAGATTTCTTACTGTAACGGCTTGTGAGGTGTGTGTTTTAGACTTCAAACCCTTCACAAAGTTCATGCTAATGCAAAACCTGTTATTCTATCAACTTTCTAAATTTGTAATGGCACTATTTTAGAGTTGTCACTTATGGATTTGTCCAGATTTCTTATTCTAACATGTTGAGAGGTGTAATGAGAGATCTTGCTCTTTTTAAATTGCCGTACAGCAATTCTGGTGTGCAGGGGAATGTGTATTGTGAGAGCACTGCTCTCAAACATGCCCCCTCCACTTGTACACATCCCCATGTATGTATTACAGCATGGCAGTGTGCCCTCATGCATATGCATGGCTTGCTGCTGTACAGCACAGGTACGGTCCCTTCCATGCAGAAATAAGGTATTCCTGCACGGACGTTTGCTGAATCAGGGGGACAGTCCTTATAGAAGTGTCCATCTTTTCCAAGATATGTATATTTGGCTATACTATCTTTCTTCCAAAGTGCCTTTGCAGTACTATACACAAAACTGTTTGCATCACACTTTCGACAACTGATCTAGCTCCCAGCCAGAAAATGCTTGTCTTCAGCTGGTTTCAGTAGAACAGCATACTTATTTGCCATGTATGGATAATAACAATAGGTAAATGGCATATTTACTTATTCTGTTTAGAAAAAGCAGCCCATACTTCCCATTCCCCCAGTATCTATATCTATATCTATGTATATATATATATCTATATCTATCTATAGCTATTCATGAAGCTTGCACCAGACGCAGGCGTAGCATAGGCGGTATAACACCAAATATGGCCACCGAGCGATTCAGGTACGATCCAATTCCACGTGCACTACCGGTGTACACCAGAACTGCGCAGCCCTCGGTTTAAGTATGCTAATCACCCCATGTGCAGTGTCGCACCATGCAAATGAAGGCATATAGCGATTCATGAAGTGGTGCAGGCGTAGCGTAAGCCCACGGAAATGTAAACCAAAAAACACGGTTTACATTTTCCCAAACAGAACATCAGAGCTATGGAAGTGGACCAGACTCATGTATTACAAAGTTAACATATGCTAATGGCTAAATACACAGCCAATGGCATAAGAAAAGATGCACAACACCTAGAAAACAACATTTAATGTCATGTCCACAGTAACGCACAGTACAACTGCAGGGCATGTGTGTGCAAACTGGAACACAAAGAAAATATATACAAATGTCATAAAATCGCAATGTAATACAAATCAGGATTTCACCATAATATGCAATGGTATGCATGGTACACCACAAACAAGGTGCAAGGGTTGCTAAGGGTCAGCGACAGTGTTTGGTGTGGTACCTATGAATTAGTAATCAATGCCATGCAAATGAGGCAGGTAATACTGAATCGCAAACGTCCCGCCGGATGAAGGATGTACCATACGGCGCAGTACTATAACACCGAGGAGTGGCTCAGATGTGATACATGACATCAGCAGAGGGTTGTGCCACCATAGCTGTAAGCACATTGGAGCAATGCAAATCTGGCCTGGCCGTCGCTAAGCAAAGCTGCAGGACAGGGGTGGCGAGGTAGGTATAGAACCGTTTAGCTGAGAGCACATATGGTGCCCAAAAGCGCATGTGTACGGGGATGAAAACGTGCCCGAAACCCGGTAAGCAGATGCACGCACCGCAAACAATAGCATGAACAGGAAGGTCAGGGGAAAAAAAGAAAGAATTGCCGCAGTAGGGTAATTGGAGAACAACTGAGCAATTAACACCTATCAACTCACGGTGGATAATCAACGGCAACTGACAAGTCTGCTTGCAGAAACCTGCAAAACAGGATAGGGGAGGCATTGGATTGCAAAGAAAGGAGGGCAGGCATTGGATTGCAAAGATAGGAGAACTGTCATAGCAGAGCAAAGCAAACCTACAGTAGACTAGCAATAGAACACATTACGCAAGATAAGCCAGGTCTAGGAAAGTACAAATGAAAGCAGGCTGCTGGATGTATGCCAGAAAATGGTAGGTGAAATGTACAGAAATGTAAAGGGAAGGGCAAGAGGTAATCCACGGCAGCCAAATGTAATGCAACACCAAAGGCACCACAATAGTAGTTCCTGTAGTAAAACACATAAGATACCCTGTAGCTACGATCGTACATACACACCCTATGACATCATCGGTGTTCACAGCACAATAGTATAAAGTGTGAAAGCACCCTACACACACCTGTGTATTCCCAAACACTGCACCATAGGTGTAAACACACGGGGAACTTTTAAAATGTACATGTTGGGAGCTGCCATAGCTGTGATTCATCACCATGTGTTAGAGACTGACAGTGTTGTGGAGGATGATGCCGACAACCACCGCAGGCCCTGGAGGAGGAGAAGAGTGTTCAGACCAAGGGTAACCTACCAGGGGCTACATGATCTGGAGATAGTAGAGCATTACAGGGTGGACAGGGACATCTTACAGCAAATAGTGGAGCTGTGCCGGCCACGCCTGAGAACCAGAAACAACAGAGATACCTTTCAAAGGCCAACTGGAGATATAATGGGGATCTCACAGGCATCAGCATCCAGGGTACTGCACCAGTTCCTGGATGCCATGTTTCCACATGCCAATGAGCATATACACTTCCCCCGAACTCAGGAGGAGTTGGCCAGCAATATGCGTCACTTCCACTGTGTGGCACACTACCCGGAGGTACTGGGTGCAATAGACTGCACGCACATACATATCAAGTCACCACCCGGTGAGCATGGTAGGCTCTACATAAACCGCAAGGGATTCCACTCCATCAACTGCCAGGTCATGCGCAATGCCCAGGGCATTATCATGGATGTATGTGCTGGCAGCCCTGGAAACTACCATGACTCCCATATCTAGCATGCCTCACAGCTGTATCAGGTATTTGTCAGGGGGCACATCCCACATGGCCACCTTGTGGGGGATGCTGGCTATGCACTGGAGCCATGTATGATGACTCCCATCAGAAATGTACACACACCCATGCAAGAACGCCATAATGAGGCACACGCACAAACCAGAATGATCATAGAGCATGTGTTCGGGATGCTGAAATCATGGTTCTGTTGCTTGGACACATCTGGTGGAGCCTTGCAGTACTCTACAGGCACGTGTGCCCACATCTTCATAGTATGTGCCATGCTACATAATATGATCCTGCGGAAACAGCTGCAGCAGGGACAAAATGGTGAAGGCGCTCATAGCCCACCGCAGTTGCCAAGGCCATCACAGGCACAGAGGGATTCAGACCATGAACACACTGTGCCAGCCCCAGTAGGCAGACGGAGACATGCCCAGTATGCCTACACCTTGGCAAAGAGGGAACGTATAGCACATACTCTGACAGTGTAGGCCCCTACGGACTGACACACCTCTCCACCTGCACACACAGTAAAATGGATGGCACACACACACGACCACCTGTAAATTGTAATGTATAGGTGGCCCACTGTGTGAATCCTACATAGGCAGCCCTCAAACATTGTACACAGAACAGCTATTGGAACATGGAATGTCAACACCTGAACAGTACATGCACCTATCAGCCTATGTTGGTGCTGTGTGTAGAGGTTCCCAGGTACATCGGTAGGTACATGCCCGATTGTCAGTTGCCATACACCAAACGAGGCAAACAGTGTCTGCTGTCGCCACAACATCGAGTAACCAACTGTTGCTTAGTGGAGCAGAGGCAATCGCGGGATCACATGTGTGTAAGCACTGTTCTGCACACACTCTGCACGGATTCCCTGCTGCAGTAATGAGGGGCTCCACATAATGTAATCATGGATGTTGTGTCAAGTCATGGGGTGTACCCATGATAGGTATTCGTCACCCCAGCATGCTCCACCTACGGTCGTTTGAAGGTGTAGCACATTATCATGTGTGGCTCACTGTGATATACATACCCAATGCCGGAGCACATCCAGTAAACATCACATGGACATACCATTAACTGGACTCTTCAATATGTAAACTAACTGAGTTGCCCATGTGAGTGCAGTATGGAGTAACAGCCGTAGTATACTCCACATAAAAAACAACATAACACGTGTACAAATCCCAGATGGCCAAGTGGTAAATGCAGTGACCGTCGTGCATGTTCCTGGTCCCACGTCCTGCAAGGGATGTAATGTAATCCCGAAGGCACAAGTAATGCATGTCGGATGCAGGTCATCAGATCATGTTTAGCACACGTTAGCAGGAATATGCATTGCCCACTGCTGGTAAGCGTCGTTTAAATATGACTATACGGATATGTGCAAAACAGGGCTAAGCTTCTCCGAATATCGCGCAGATCACGGTCAGTGATGTCCAGAACAGGTGAAACCAGCATTATTCACCCCTGCACTAATAGCGCCTGCTGTGAAGGGTAAAACGACCACTGCCAGGAGTAGAACACGCAATCATGTATACAATCACCTAACACTATGGTAGCCAAGATGTACCTACGGTAGGGTTGCCACCTTTTCAAATGACCAATGTGGGACATACGTCAGATTTCTGCAGGCTGACACATACACCCGGCCAGTACGAAAATCAGAACTTCACTTTTTTGCCTAGATAAAAGCTTATTCTGGTAATGTTTTAGTTACTTATTCTGTTTCTTATAACAAGTATGTATTGAGGATAAAGTATGTGCTATCCTGTGTACTGACCATGGCTATGTGTTGGCCTGTAAACACCGATGTGTGTTCCGCAAGTTTCCAACAATGGCCATATGAAAAGGTGGCAACCCCTGCCAAAGAGTTTCTGTCACCAACACAATTGCAATGACTGCAAATATCATGGGACAGAAATACACGGGATAGCTGTCATTTAGAAATATCCCTTTACATATCACTTTAATTCTGGAGGTATGGAAGTATCAACCTCACCTGCATACTATATAGAAACCAACTAACAACGGCCCAATGTATAATCCCGTAACATAAGTCTACTAACTGATAGCTCTTTAACTAAGGAAGAAGCCCACACACACATATATATGGAATATGTAGAAATGCAAGCCCCACAAACCTGTGTATGCTACGTACACCCACCTACATCCCCCACACTAGAAGCTATGCAATACAGACTGTAATTACAGCACAAACATCCAGTCAGTCAATTACATCTGCAGAAGCGTTAACATACCTTGTGAGAGACACATTTAAAGGTGCCATGCAAAATTGTAGCTTCTGTATAATGGAACAAACGGTGATGTTACAGGTTTTGTTTGCAATAGTCCGTTATCAGACGGTTGGGAAGACAGGTACACTCACATGTAGAACCACATATGCTAGCCATCACACACTTTCCACGGGGGACATGAATACAAACTATACGTGTCTCTACACATAGCAGTTGCAATTTCACACAAAAAAACACAATACAGGCCATCTCCCCGAAGGTAAGGCAAATGGGCAACGCCCAAGTGAAGAATTCAATTATACCCCACTGTTGCCACGTAATTGGTGAATGGAGTAGCTGCACAGCTGATGTGCAAGTAATAAGTCACTCAGGAACACCAATAGATGGCAGGAAACCACATGTTACAGGTATCGATGTATATAAGGATGACTTGCCAGACATTCAAACCGTATGCTCATACCATAGAACTGTTTAAACAGTGTAAGAGAGATAGAGATGAAAGTCCGGAATGATAACAAGGTATGTAGAACACTCAGTATGTAAGTGTATGTATAGCATGCTTTGTATTAATTATGTTAGTGTATGTATAGCCTGGTTTGCATTAATTAAAAGTGTCCGCAATGCATAAAGTGGGAAAAGGTATTTATGTAGTGATGTCTTGCTGAGCATACCAACGCTTGTAGAAATTGTGCGTCCAGCAGTGGGCCACAAGGTAAACATCACAGACACCACAAGGGATGCTACATGAGGGCTTTAAACAGAACAATTCCATACCAGCCACCGTCAGTGGTAGGGTATGTCCAACAAGTACGTGCCATAGCAGGGGATAGTATATGTTGATATACTGTCACAGTAGGCATGTGTATGGGCATATAATGACAATGACATGTCTAAGGTGGTCTCGTTGTGCAAGTATGCTTTGCATTATGGGATACTATGTAAAATATGTGTAATGTATAGTAGTGTAGGTAGATATGTCAGATATGCTACACAGCATAACAGGCATGTCATGCATACCAAAGGTATCGTCTATTGGCATGTACAATGTACAATGACAGGATACATATGTCTTGTAGTCATGGGACATTGTAATAGCATGATAGCTAATTTAAATGGAAGGGCTGCTCAAGTAACAATGCACAAAGGACATGTAATAGCTTCACAGGTTCATATTGGGGTACTATGCAGTCTGGCAAGTCTATGTGTAAGCACAACTACAGTGTTTACACCAGTGGCACCTCTCTAGGGTAGTACCCTGTGAACAGCAGAGCCATGTGTTACCTGCACCTCTGCACAGTACAGCCACTGCAGTGATCCCTGGCGTACATGTGTCTCCCATCCACCAAGTGAGGTATAACATGAACAGTGCTACTGAGTGTCCCTGCGTGATGTACACAGGAATCATGTTCCAAAGCATGGTGAGTGTCCGGTTTGGGAATGTAATATTCAAGCAAATCCCACTCATCGTTGCGTGTGTGCACATATCCATGAGCATGTTGCTCACAGTGGTTTTTGCTTATGTCGCGTATGTGGAGTATATCCATTAATATTGTTGTGGACATGGGTCCTGTCTGTTCAGCAGAGGTCACCCCTGAGTATGTAGTATGAAAATGTGTGCAGACGTGTTGTCCGTAGTTCAGCCGCATACTTTAACTGCTCAATAAACGTCATGGCATGTTAATGGTGTGGTATGTAAAGCCGTAGCTGTTGTGTAAGGTACAACCTAAACGGGGTGTTGTACCCTTGAATGTGTGTAGATGTCTGGAGTTCAGAGGTACAATGGGTGCCTATGTACCAGCTACACACCCAGTACAGATAAGTGTGGCCACGTAGAAGGATATCCACGCCACAGTGGCAATATGGTAATCACAGGAGTGGGTGCGACATATGTGTGTACTATGAATACGTACAATGTGACATGTATGTAGGGGACTGCCACCTATGTGATAGTCAGAGGGTGAATGGTGTAATGCAAAGGGGATGTTCATGCACCTTGTGTCATGCAGCTTGAGGCCATGATATTGATATCAGGTATCCGTCACAGTGGCACCCTTATGGATGGAGTCAGTATCAGCTGGTGGATCAATCATGGCGCTTTGTATGCAGTGGTCTGTAAAGCTAGGCAGGGAAAGTCCCTCTGTGCTAGCCTGTACCTCAGGAAAGCATATACCGAACATAAGGGGCCCTATGACTGAGGACTTTGGTACGCCAAGTGTAACTGAAATACAGTAGGTACTATGGTATGCTACCCTCATTGTGTGTGTCCTGTCCATGAGCCACTTTGCATAACATCCTGAGACATAGGGTTCGATGTGCAGGTGGATGTGTATGTTGTCAATACCAGAATGGAGAACGGTGCTGAAAGGCAATGAGAGGACAATGTAGGCTGTGTGGACCCCCGTACCATCATCAACTACCCAGGTAACTGTATGAAAGGAGACCACCAGGTGTAGGAGCCATGCTCTGGCCCTAACAAGTCCAACCTGGGTGGTATCAAAGGACCGGAGCCCAACAATGTCTCTTTGAATGACGTCCATGATGATGTGCCCCATAGCCGTGCAGAACAGTCCAGTCAGGTGTGTAGGGCAATAGTCCCACTCGTGCATTGTTGCACCACCTGTGTGGAGTGTGATAACTGTTGCTGTGTGCCATTCAGGGGCCACAATGTCTGATAGAAGGCTATTACTGAATATGGTGGCCTAGTGGGGAGAAATGTTCAGAGGTTTGTGGACATCACAGCCTGGGATTTTGGAAGGTCACATTTGGTCAGTGTCCCAGGACATATAGAGTGCAGGTTAGTACTGTGTAGGTGTGTCCACAGGGACACCACAATGTTCCTGCATGGATTGTGGCCCTGTAGGGAGTGAGAGGGTGTAATGTTAGCATTGAATCCATCCACCAGCATGTTGCCAACATCATCTGGTTCTGTAATATTCCTGAGTAACTGTTGTATGTGAGAGCAGATGTGGGCATTGCCAATGACTACTGACATACTACCATAATGCCTTGTGGTACACCCCGGAATGTGTCGCAGTAATGTTTACGTAGCTAGTTTTGGAGTATTTGATGAGGGATCCTGTGGCACTACCGAGGCTGACCAGTAAGCTACCCCACCCATGGGATTGTACACCACTGTGCAACAACCTCCACCTGTTGTTGTAAATTATGTCCATGGAACTGGACACCCAGAGTGGCATCTGTTATCTGGTGGGTACCATCATGGCTCTGTGTGGAATAGCATGATCCATGCAGTCATGTATGTGCTAATGAAGTGCACTGGGGTATGTTTCAGCATTTGTATGTGCATTGTCCATCTGCACGGGTGTCATGACATTAACTACCGCTGTCATAAGATATCTGTAGTAGGTGTTGTAGTACTCATGTACTGTGTAAGCCGTGAAGGGTGTGGTGCTGGGATGTGGCTAACAAGGGTGATTAGCATATGTTCGGAATCCACCAATAAGGGGATAACCCCAGGTGTGGAACACCAGTCACATGTTGGTAGTGTCCATGTCAAGGATAATGTTGGTCTTGGAGGTGGTGTGTATGGGTTGATCCAGCCGAGTGGAGGTTATGAATCGTGGACAGCCTTGGCCTAATGTGTCGGTACATGAGTGGCTATCCCAATGAAATGTGGGGTAGTGTCAGTCTCACATCAGTAGTATCCGTCTGAGCCCTACTGTCCAGTACACCAACAAATGAGGTCTGGTAACCATGGGATATGTTGTTGAATCCGTAGCTTGTTACAATGTGTATAGCAGTTCTGGACACAGTTAGTTTCATGTGGAGCACCTCTGATGCATTGTGCTAAGTAACTAGCCAGGAAATGTGTACAACATAGTGGAATATGGGAACACCTCAGCCATGGGTGTGCCAGTCCAGGTACATGCCTGAAAGGTATGGTCTGTGTATAACCTGTCATTGCAGGTGTGCTCTGCAGAGCCTAGAGGCAGGTCCCCGTCACTGCAGAGATATTGAAGTGGTGCATTATAAGGAGTGTCTTGCCTGCATGCGTCAGAGATGAAGATGTCAAGCATTGCGTCACATGACCCCATGTTTTGCTTGCCAGTTCCCGTTCTGGTGGTGACTGTTATTGGAAACTGTGCAAGACAGGCAGTATAGAAGCAGCAAGAGCCTTACATGTGATCTGTACTCCCAGGGCTGACAGGTGCAGGTAATCTGTGCCAAGGCATCGTGTTATTTGACCATGTCAGTCAAAGCGGACAGACACCAGATGCCTGTGGAATGACAGCAGAAGCATAGCCAACTGTTGAAGTGACACAGTCAGTCATTGTACAGTGGAATCAGGTCCGGATGAATGCATAATGCTCCCCAGGGCTTGGCCCACACCTTCAGGGCTACAAGACTGGTGAGCTATTGCATGTCCCTGCACATGTAGTCTGTGAAGTTGCATCTCAGGGCAGTCACACTAACATGGAGAATGACAGTCACATTGTACCTGGTGAGGTGTGGCATGGGTGCATAGGTTCTGTTGCAGAACCAGTTACTCGACAGCAAGATGTAAGCGACTATCGCCTTTTGTAGCCTGCTGAGTGGAACAGCAGTGTGACCGCCTACAGAGTCACCTATGACAGGTGTGTTGTGTATGTTATAACACCCTATTGGCTGTATGTGATGGGCACACATGAGTCTGTGGGCTATAAGTTGGTGTTGTTGTGTTTGGTGATGGGGGCTGCCTTTCGTGCCTACACAGAGTATGGAGAGGTACTGCACAAGTTGTCCTCGTATGTGTGGCCTGTGGTGGAGATCTTGTGAGACTATGTGATGAGTGGGGTGTGTTGCAAAAGTTACACATCCCCACATGACTGTCAGGTGCAGTCAGGGTTGATGACAGCATTACCCCCAGCAGGGCTGTATATGTGCATCCCCCACAGGCTGTAGTGTCGTATGTTGGGAGGTGAGCATTGACTGTGTACATGAGACAATTGCCCTATTGCCACATGTACGACATAATCATCATATAGACAGGCAATAGCACTGGTACGTGACAGTTGGACATGCTTGTATATGCAACCATGTCTTACAAGATATGTGAGTTACGTGTGTACAACAGCTGCTGTTGTACTGTAAGCAAGCTGGAAATGTAAGGACAGACAGTGTACCTGTGAGAAATGGTGTGGAATAGGTGCTATATTAATCAGTAGCTCATGACGTGCTCACAAGTTCTGAATAAGTGCTGAGCATGAACATACAATACAGATAGGGTGTTGGATAATATCAACCCACAAGTGGTGACGACAGTCATAATTGGTGGCACCGCACTTTAACCCTGCTGAGTATGGTCTGCAAGTCCATGAACCATTATCAATGTAGATGTTAGCAGTACAGATGTACATGACAGTACAGATGTTTGACTACAAATACCTTTGTATGTCACAGGAGTGTTCTACCAGTGGCCTGTTGACAGAATCACAACTACAAAAGGTGCCAGAGTGACATGTGCATATCACACCAGTGTCAGCTACAGCAAAACAGGGTTAATGTGTTGTACTCCACCCTCATTGTAGCCCATACCACACAGACAAATGTCAGGCATCTGTGTATGTAAGGATGTGAATGGCCATGACCTATGAGCAATAGCTGTCTCAGTGTTGTGAACATACAGAATGGGCTGTGTGGGTGAGGTGTGTGAAATATGTGCACATTCTGATGGATGATATCAGCATTGTCACCGCTAGGTGAATATCCCTGTACCCATTAACTACCACCTAGGCTGTGGTCAACATTATGGACACTGTGTAAGGGATGCTGCTGTGCAGTACACCTCCCTGAGTTGGTGACGTCTCCAGGCCCCTTACGTAGCCATACGAGGTACCCATGTCATGACAGGGTGCCATCCATGAGCACGGAGATCATTGGAGAGGCATACACAGCACTCGGGTGACCAATATTGGATCACATATCACCTTTAAGGGGTATTGGCCATGCGGGGATGGGCGATACCAGCCTTCACAATCCTCACCTCCACTATGCAGCATGCTGTCTACTGTGCATAAAGGCATTTGCTACACTATGATGTTGGACATGCTACATGTCCATATCCTGATCTGAAAGACATACGTCATGGAGAGCCACCATCCTATTACTAGGATTGCCACATGCTGGACAGATCCCTGTGCCATACATGTGACATACTCCCGCCATACCATGCAACCCTGTCCATCAAAGCTGCACATGTCATCCCTGTCATACATGGTGTGATGGCTGCATGGTAGATGTAGTATCAACTGTCTGGATCAGTAATGTGGCACTGATACACCTTGCGGTGGCATAATGGCTGTCGGATACAGCTAGGAAACCTTGCCCGTACATGCTATAGTTGATAACCATCCCTGCAAATGACGTCCGACTAGCCATTGTCTCATGTCTATCACATGTGCAACACAGGCAATCCGTGGCAGGATGTTGAACAGCTGTACAGTGCTGTGTAGATGTATATGGCAAAACACATGCATGTAAAGGTTTCCATGCGTATGTGTGCATTGTCACTGCTCAAGTCCATTAAGGCTGTGTATGTGTTGATATGTGACATATACACAGCATCAATGTCAACAGCATTACCGTGGACACATACAGGCATGTGCAGATAGGTAAGAACACCAGTGCAGGCAAACAGACATGCCCACATCAAGACAGCATTCACATGGAGTATGAACACTGTAATGAGGTGACACACGTATATGGTGATGATATCCAATGCATAACGGGTGTTACATGTGTGTGACAAAAACATGTCAGTTGTATCAGTGTCATGATGATTTGCAAAGATAACTGTGCAGATGTACTAGATTTACTAGAAATGTATGTGCAGCAGTATCTCTGTACATCTCTGAAACTGTGACCTGTCACCATCATTATGTCTTACAGATAATGCCTCATACATGCCTGCCAGCGTACAGCCGCCAGGAGGATGATGTCCTTATCCCATACCTCCATGAGAACTATGAGGTGTTGTTCAGCCATGTGCCACAGCATGCCCAGCAGTGGGATGACCTGTGGCAGGATCTTCGCAGGAGGGTGAACGATGTGGGTGGCCATAACCGCACCTACCAGCAGGTGCGCAGACACTGCACAGACTTGATACAACATGCAAAACAGTGTGCCACTGCAATTGCCAAGGAACAAGGTGGAACATGTGGTGGGCCACCAACCCAGCCCCCACTCACACACCCTCAGAACAGCATCCACAAACACTAGCTGCCATCGTGGAGGTGGGTGTCTCCCAACCAATGAGCCTGGAGTTGCTTGGTAAGTCAGTACTGCACATATGGCTATTATATCCCATTTAGTTGCATGTGTCACTGTACATTATGTAATGTAACAACATATGCTAGGTATGTGGACACACTTGCTGCATAATACAGTATGCTACCCTGTGTATGCACACATGTGCATACTATATGCCATTGTACAGGCGAATGTTTTAACATGCACAGTGCACCCTGTGGCTGTCAATTAGTCATGGATAATGTTCATACTGCTGTGTCACCCCTATACAGGTACCTCTGGCGTGCCGCACAGACATGAGTCCGTTGTAAGTGAGACTGTCATCAGTATCAGGCATGTTAAAGCATAGATCTATTCGCCATGTGGCCAGTTAACACTTGCACACTTGATGTTCGTTCCAGTCATGATATACAGGTCGCATCACCCATCATTCACACAGGCCACCCATGTGCAATATATACAAATGAAATGATACACCAACTTGAAACCACAGTATTTGTCATTGCTACATGTGTGGTCAGCTGTGCATACAATGATGGAGGTGTTCTACAATGGAGGCATATGTACTATACACTGGAACAACACATGTGGTACTCAAACAGTACTATACAGTGAGCTGTGATATGGGCAGCCCACAGGAGTCACCATTGTGTTATATGCCCCTGCAATGGGTGCACACATTGTGATGTACCATCTGACATGTCCCAGACACATAGTGTTTTGGCTGCAATATTGTCACACTATCCCATAACTCATACCCCACATACCAAACATTCAACCCGTTGTCTGCATAGCCCTCTCGATGGTGACATATCTGACATCTATGGGAGTATGTCACATGGGACAACACAGACATGTGTAATAGATGGCCATCACACATATTTGTCCAACACATGTGCACACATGGCCATGGGGGATGGCCAGAGACACGTGGCCACACAGTAGATGTGATGTGTATACACCCTGTTTCACATTGTCCACACATGGTCCAATTATAGCCTTAGTCAACCAGTTATACAGTTGATGTGGTACACTGGACATCCTAAAAGCCTGTGCACAGCTAGTGGTGGTGTCACTGACATCTACCATATAAGATGTGTTGAACATCACGCCTGTGTCATAGCATGACAGTAGTCACCTCTACAGCTTCCACAGACATTGACATCACATCAGGCCACAGATACTGTAAATTTCCCTTGCTGCTGTAGGACATCACCGTTAGCTGTGCACCTCATGTGTGTGGTACATAAATTTCATGTGGGACATGGTGAATTGACAAGTCTGCTATGTGTGGACATGGTTGCCAGGCAGCTAAGACTCTGTAGTAGTTGTGCAGGGGTGTCAACTGTAGGTCCTCCAGTGACCTGTCACATGACATAGCATGGTTTGGTGTGTATACACCTCAGCATCGTGGGTCACAATCCACAGTTATGTCATGGGTATGCATGCAGTTATGGCTATGCAATGTGTACATATTATGCACTGTATAGCAATATAGATGCCTCATGATGCCATGCAATGGCACAATGTCTGTACTTCACACTGTATAGCAATGTAGACGGCTCACACTACCCTTCCATGCTCATGCACATTTACTAAACATGCATTCTATCTGTAGGGCATACAGACAAGACCGCAATGTGATTCCCATTATGACGCTGTACATGTGTCAGGACACCATTGTGTCAGACATGTATGCATGTTAATGCACACATCAGCGGATTACATGTCAAGGTCACGTCAGCCATGTGTACTGTTATCCTGTTCTGGTCCACATGGTGTATCACAGGGATGCATGCATACTACCATGATTGTGTGAACTGCATGGCTACTGATATGACATTTGCTTGCTGTAGTGTGCACCCCAGGGAGGTATGGTAACTAACACTATTAATGTCTGAGCTGCATGCCGTCTGTCAAATCACATGCATGGTGTGTGTCTGTGTGTGTCTGTGTGTGTCTGTGTGTGTCTGTGTGTCTGTGTGTGTCTGTGTGTGTGTCTGTGTGTGTGTGTCTGTGTGTGTCTATTGTAATTTAGTCTTTCTTTGCATTCACAGGTGATGTAGGTGCGATACCCTCCTGTGGTCCATCTGATGTTGGTGTCCCCACAGATACTAGCAGTGATGAACATATGCATGAGGTACAGGCAGGGTTGTCAGGGGCTGAATCTGTGCCAATGGTTGCCATCCCACCTATGTCCCCCACTTCCCCACACACAGTTCTGCTGCCAACACATACCGCATCACCAGTGGCCATAGAGGAAGGACAGTCAGCATCTGTTAGCATGGAACAGGAATGAGTGGTGGCTACAGAAGGTGTGTCTCCACACCATGGTGTCACTATAATGACAGCAGATGTGCCACACAGACATGTGGCCAGTGCTGCTCAAAGGAGGACCTCTGGCAGACATGCACCTGCAGGACAGAGCGCAGCAGCTGGTATCATGAGACGCATGTTCCAGACTGTAATGGCAGCACAGGCACGTGCTGAACGGCAGAACAGAGAAGGGCGGAGGCTGCAGAGGGCTGCTATCCGTACCCTAAATGACAACATCCAGGCATTGGCAAATGCTCAACAGCAGATTGCTGATGTTCTGGACAGGCAATTGGGTGACATGGTCGGAATCCTTGACCGTGGCATGGCAATCTGCGAGCGTGAGCTGTCTGTGCTGGAACATCTGGTGAGGCGTAGGCCACATGGATGTAGACCAGCTACACAACCTAGTGCAGGTCAACGTGAGCGTGCCACCTCACATGCCCGCTCCCATAGTGCCGGTAGCAGTAGCAGTGCAGCTGGTGCTATGCTGTCCACACCAGGACACAACAGGCCACATGGATGTGGCCCTGGACGTTCCCAGTGGGGACACGGTTCCAGTGGACATGTGTCATTGGACAGTAGCCAATCTGTACCTCCGCCTGGTAGTGCCCGTGCAACCCCTGGCAGGCACAGGTCACGTGGCCGTGGCCAGACACAGTGAGCTGTACAACCTGGTCTGTACAATCTGGAGCTGTCAATAATACCCCTGTGTAGACCTCACAAAAGGCAGAACTGTGTGCACACATACACGCTCACAGCAAACACATCTGTAGGGCACCCCAACACCCACATGCATACTGAACAGACATGTCCAATCATGTCACCGGCCCTTACCCACACACATGATGTCATCCATTGGTGCAGCCTATGCCCCTGGCAAACATTATCACCCTGTGCATATGATGAAGCCTGTGCCACATCCCTGTAATCCACACCATCGGTGCAGGGACATGCTCAAATGGTCTGATGCACAGGGTGAACAGAAAAGTGAGAGAAGTGTGTATAACATTAGTTGTGTATGAATAGTGAGAGAAGTGTATATTATATTAGTTGTGTAAGAATAGTGAGAGAAGTGTATATTACATTAGTTGTGTGCTGTTAACACGCACCAGATATACCATGTAGTACAGGTTTAGCATGCATTGTTATATGTTCACAGTATGTGTCTTGGTAACAATAGTAAGAGCATGTTGGTAATGATGCCCTGGTTCCCTCCTTATGGTCTACTTGCATGTGCCTACAGGTAGCAGTGTTTGCAGTCTCCCATGGGTAACTGTGGAATACTCACAGGCACGTATGGCAACATCAGCATGCTATAGGTAGCCTCAACCTGACTGTTGGAACGGCTAACATACCACAGATGTCCACACATATACTGATCCAGACGCATGTGGGCAGTTTAATAGGCTACAGTGGCTAGAGACATGACATCCATACCAGGTCACATCACAGGTATGTTGACATGGTGCAGGGTTGTACACAGCGGTCCGGCTGATGCTAATGTTAGAGGCCACCTGATAGCATGAGGCCTCACTCTGTAGCAGTCATACCCTGTCACATTACAGGAACATGCACACACTCACGGGGTCAACAACACTATAACGCACACCCCATAGTGTTGAGGTGAGGACTCCTGCTTATGTGGTCATCACCCTCACAGTACTGTGCACCCACGCAATGCGAAACAGAGAAAGAACATGTGCAGGTGACCAGTGCGGCTGAGACCTATGGCATCAACAGGGTAGTAGACTGCATCACCATGAGGGCTTAGGGATCCTGTGTGTTCTGTATGGTAGCATACACCCTCACTCCATGCACCAGACAGCCATACATACATCCACACACACACACTATGGAGACCACAAATGTCATACACATACGGATAGCTGATGTGTGTGATACACACACCACCCTTGCCTACATCATCCTTTACACACTGCAGTATGTACAGATCTCTACAACAGTGTACAGGGGTGTGTAACAATTGGGTTGTAATCCCCACCATATGTGGCATATACGGTCACACAAGCAAACACACATGGCAGTAGTGTGAATGATACACCTGCGATATGATGATACGTCTTATAGACATGCAGCAGTATTGACCGCATTATGTGTACCAACACTACGCCCAGCAATTGTGGTCCTATTTTCACATGGGAGGATGTAGGTGTTACAGGTGTCAGGTGACATACAGTCGGTAACACCTGACCGCTGTGTAGGTTTATGTCTTCACCGTCAAGTAACAGTAACATAGCGTACTGTTTGCACATGTAATGGTAGGATGGCATGTGACATAACTGTGAGCCATTCCCCGGCAACCATCCATCTGCACATGTGGATCACCACTTTATGTACACACATCCATCCATACCTGATGTACATCCTACCGTACTGTCAGTATGTCACCATATACAGGTGTCAATGATGGGGCTTCATTGCAACTGCATGTTGTAGTTAGTCACAGATGAGTCACATACATCAGCTACTGCACATGCATGGTAGCTGCAACACAACTCTACAAATTGTACATGTGTGTTGGTCCTACATGCCTGTGATTTAGCCATTTTGTATGCAGTGCAATTGGTGGACATGTGTGATGACATGCATAACACATGGACAGTTGTAAGATATGATGGGTGTCATGGGTAACTAGTACAGAGGGAATGCGTCCTCCATCAACATTGCTACCTCATGTACTGTTAGCATTCACCAGCCATGGACCCACCTTCCATTTGCGTGTGTTTGATTGCTGTAGCCACTTATCGGCACGGAGAACAGCAAATGCTATGCTATGTACATATGTGTTGTGTGTGTGGTCCATGCACATATCTACTGTGATTACATGTATGTCATATCTCCACACGTGTGATCTTTGGTGTACAGCAACAGTCATCTGTCACAGCTGTGTAACACCCAGGGTCCCAGGTATGTGTAGAGCCGACTTGGTCATTACAGTGGGTATCATTGCAATGCATAACACATGTTGGAACCCTGTCAGTACATGTGTAGTTTGCACAGTTGCTGTAGACCGATGTGCAGTCCACTGGTCATGAGCCACATGGTGTTGTGGTAATGTATAGCAGTGTATTACTGGTCCTGCGGCATGGTGATGTCTGAATGCTACAATGAAGTCTGCGGTGTGTACCTCTGTGATCTGCACCTGAGACATCTGTGATGGCTGCTGAGTGTGTACTGGTCAGTACATGTGAGTGGCATTCATGTACGTGGGGACAGTAACACCATACTGTGCCCTTCCGTGTTTAAAATCCGTGTGCATGCAAGACGGCCCTTTGCAATTGCTAAGTGTGTGAGCATGCCCAGTACGCCGTTGTGTAGATGGACACACAGTACATTCCAAACTGCGCTATTCCATGTTTAGAATCCGTGTGTATGCAAGACGGCTCTTTGCAACTGCTAAGTGTGTGAGCATGCCCAGTACATCGTTGTGTAGATGGACACACAGTACATTCTAAGTGTGTGAGCATGCCCAGTACGCCGTTGTGTAGATGGACACACAGTACATTCCAAACTGCGCTATCCCATGTTTAGAATCCGTGTGCATGCAAGACGGCTCTTTGCAACTGCTAAGTGTGTGAGCATGCCTAGTACATCGTTGTGCAGATGGACACACAGTACATTCAAGACAGACGTGTGATACTTAGCATGTGGGCATGCCCATTGACACCTTGTGTCAGTGATGTGCCTCTGTGTATGGGCATGGCCATTGACATCCTGTATAGCAATGGTGTTCATCCAGGCAACAGATGTCATTGTCCATGTCACGATGGATGCATACATTGAACACACTGGTGGACTGTCATGAAGGGTGTACTGTCTGTGGCACGTCACGTATCTATGTAGTGTTGTTGTAGTGCTCCGTAGATATTTAGTTGCCCTGATCACACCACTGCCATGTGTTTGTCTATGTCTACCTCGGGACAGTAATATGCATTCAGACTGCTCACTCTCTATACATTCCCTATTGGCGTCCTTGCCTTTGCGGATGATGTCACCTACCTAGAAGTATGCCTCTGGGAGTGCTGTGTTCAGAAATCTCAGTAGTGCATTCTGTAACTGCGTAATGCTGTAGTGTGATAAGGTAGTTAGGTGTATGTTTGACTCCCAGCCCTGCCAAGTGTGTGCATGTGTGTGTGTGTGTGTATGTGTGTGTGTGTGTGTGTGTGTGTGTGTGTGTGTGTGTGTGTGTGTGTGTGTGTGTGTTTACAGCTGCCTAGGGACAGAGTAATGCTTTTAGATGGCTCACAGCACATACATTCCCTATTGGCATCTTTGCTTTACGGATGATGTCACCCACCTAGAAGAATGCCTGTGGGAGTGCAGTGATGCCCGAACTCGGTAGCACGTTCTGTTACTGCATAATGCTGTAGTGTTGTAGACTAGAGAGGTAGATGCTCGATTCCAGGGCATGGCAGGTGTGTGTTTGGCAGTTATACTGTATGTGTTGGTATCTGTGCGTGGCTAGCTGCAGGATGTGTCCAGTTTGTTTTGTTGCTGACCTATTTAATGTCCACAGCCCGCATGTTCTGACAAGACACTGGGTTGTCAACACATACAGTCACCAATAGGTCTGGTGAGTAACTGTCGGCAGCCCTACTCTTACCCTTGCTATGGTCTGACCCGTGTGACGCAACATAACACATGTGCCTTGATATTAACAACACTACATGATGCAGGTAGCACATGTAGTTACCTTTCCATTCCTGTCGAATGCATTGCTGTCATGTGGTTCACTGTTGTGACATAAATATCATATCTACATATGTGTACATGTATATGAGTGTATGTATATCTACATATATATATGTCCATGTATATATGTCTACAAATAATATATGTGATATATGTAGATGTAGAGGTGGACATAGATGTGAACATATGTCTGGGGAATTCAGCACTATTGACTATTTGTGCCGGATGATCTGTACATGATAACCTGGGATCTATGTATATCTGCCATGGCGTGGTGTTAATGCACATCGTCTGTGGTGTTCAGGGCCACGGGTTGTAGTCATGTAGACACTGGTAATTTTGTTGCTGGGAAGACCATGGAACATTGAATATGGTAATGGTAGGGGACCTGTTGCCAGTTGTGTGTGGATCTGAGCAACACTGAGCAGGGGTTAATATGTTGGAGGTTCGGTATGGGTCATATAACTATTCATTAGAAGACTATACTATGCAGATGAGGTTGACTATGGTGTATCACATTTATCACCAGGGTGTGCTGCTGGTCCCTGGAGTGTATGTGTGTAGTCAGCCAGGTGCAGGTCTCGTATATAGATGAATGCATGGGAGAGGGGTCAGGCATACTGTATGTACATTGCAGTACTGTGCCTCGGGAGTGCTCCTGCCCTAGCAAACCTCAGCTAGGGGTGTGTCTATACCTGCCTGGTGACGTTGGGAGGGATAACAGCAGTGGTGGGGTAGTCAGGGTGTCCAGGCTGCACACACAGGTGTTGATCAGCACAATCAGCTGATGACATGGCCAGCCTGCACATGAACAGTACACTAATGCGAGCAAGCAGCATACACACATATGTCATCCACACTCTACACCACCGGTGTATACCTGCAGAGACATTTCCCGACACAGTCCAACCAAATGACACAGGATGCAGTAGCCAACATACACCAACATGTGCAGGCTGGGGCAGTGTGGATGTGTATGCTGCCGAACAACCCTTACTGGGGTGACATATGACTTTATTGACCGAGGGTGACTTACCAGGGTCTACATGGGCTGGGGATGTTAGATCACTATGGGGTGGACAGACACCTCCTACAGCAGCTTGTTGACCTGTGCCTAACACATCACACAGGCTGAGGGAACGCATCACAGTGGATACCATGGGATGTGTTGTCCTAGGTGTACTAGCCACAGTTACCTCACATAGCACAACTGGGGATATCATGGGTATCTCACAGGCATCTGCATCTGGATTATTGCACCACTTCACAGATGCCATGTCAACACATGCTAGTGAGCACATACAGGTCCTCCACATATGTGATTAGTGGACCTGCAATCTGTTCCACCACATGGATGAGTACCCTGGGGTACTGGGTGCTATAGCCTGCACACGTAGCATCACCCGGGGAGCAGGGTAGGGCCTACAGTCAGTGCAGGGGCATACCCTCCAACAGCTAGACCCTATGCGATGGCCAGGACAAGACATTGAATGTGTGTGCTGTCTGCCCTGGAAGCTGTGATGTGTCCGATATATGGCGTCTGACACAGCAGTAGCACACCAATACCTATGTGGACATCCCCTACAGTCTCCCAGTGCTGGATGCTAGGTAAACATTGGTGTAGTGGCTCATAACACCCATCAGCAATGCACACACACCTGAACACTCACACCATACTGAGGTGGATGCACAGGCAAGACATATACATGTGCATTTGTTTGGGATGCTCGGTTCACAGTTCTGGTATCCAGACACATCTGTAGGGGCGCTGCAGTATTCACAAGTTACATGCATACATGTTGTTATGTTATTTGCTATGCTACACAATGCTAGCCTGCAGTAACAGTTGCAGCACAAATGGCATGGGGCAGGTCCACACAGCCCAACACCACTGCCATGGCCTGTACAGGCACAGTGTGACTTGGTGAAGGAACTACCTGTGTAGGGCACAGTCGGTGACAGCCCGTGCACAGTATGACCTGCCCTTGGCAAAGAGGCAACACACGGCATATGCACTGACACAGTAGGTACCCACAGATTTCCCCTCTCTGACCTGCACACAGTACCATGGATGCCAAACATGACAGTACCTGTGCTTGGCCATGTAAGGGAGGTGCACTGTGTGCATCCATAACACAACCTGGGTATGTCTATTGACCTAACAAGTGGCTGTTGTATTACAATGTGTACTTACCCATTGCTCTGGTATTTATGTGTGCATACAAGTGACTGTGGTGGCCAAATGTTAGGGCAGCAGACAGTACACATCCATAGTGGCACCATGACCTCTGTAGCACATACAGGGTTCACAATTGTAGCCTGTAGTACACAGGGTGTCCTTCCCACTGCAGATTATGGGCTGACCATCATGTGTGTCTGTACAGCCCACTCACATCCCATGCAGCTGGACAGATGTGGACCAATACAGACAAATGATATACAATGGCCTATGGATATGCCTACTGACAGACCCCAACCCCATATGACACACACAGATGACAGCAGGCCAGGCTGTTTGATGTAGGATGTGTAAGAGGACGTCCAACACCACTGTGCTGGTAATTAATGCTGGGAACTGACGTACCCTGGTATTCCTCCAACCAACAATTTAGGTAGGTCCACACACTGACATGGAGTACCTGGCAGACCTGTACAGTAGCAGCAGATGTGTAGAACTGTTGGCTGTGCCCACCATCACACCTACACATGTGAGTCATGTGCACCACCCACGGTGCTGTGTAGGACTGGGGTTGCATGTCCCCCCACACTATACAGACATGTAGCAACTGTCAATGCCACATGACCATTAGCTATCCTGCAGACACAGCATGTCACATGTTTGTGTAGAACGGAGGGGTCACCTACACAGTACTAACTATCTGGACATGTGACACATGCAATACAGTTGACCATACTTTGCATGCTCACACACATGATGGTATTGTCAGTCTACAACATGCGCAACAGTCATACTGGGCATGCTCACACACTGATACACGGGACGGTCAAGCATACACACACCAGTGGTCCAGACATAACTGCCAGTACATTGCTATACTGTTGGATGCCTGCGCTGTATAGTGTTTGCGGTCTATTGTCTGTACATCTGCCATGGTCTATTGTTCAGTCACATGAGCTATGTGCGCAGGGTACGTCTACCATCACGTGTATAGGGCGGTTCTTTGTTTGCGGACATGCCGACGCCTTTGGATACAAACCGGGTAAGGCACAGTCCAGCAGGTGGGAGCTGTTGTGTGTGGGTTGGCACAGTGTTAAGCACTGCTGACCTCTGGTCACAGCATCTTATACACGTTTACACTCCACATTTCTTTGACAGGGCACTACTGGCATACTGGTTGACAAACACGCTTACAGCCGCTCGCTCTACGACATGTCCACTTACATTTGTCACTCATGCTGGGTGTGTGTGATCCCTTGTGATGCGTATTATATCGGGCTACATGACTACAGTATCGGGTATGTGTAACCATTTTACGACGGCAGCCGTTCGACCGTACAGACTCACCGGCCTGTCCAGTGACGTAATCATATTATATGCGTGTTCCTCATACAATCTGCTCCCATCTGCCTGATACATGAGAACCGATACTCTGCAATGCTGACATGTGACTTGAGTTTGTTAACACAGCGGTCTGCCGAGCCATGCTACCACATACCAACTGCATGTTGACCACCTTTCAGATTGCATGACGGGAGACTGTAGGAGTGACACCTTTCCCAATTTGCATGGGACAGTCCCTCATTACACATCACATGTGACAATACCAGAACTCTCCACCAATTGGGGACACATTTCTGCAGAC
The DNA here is from genome assembly GCF_019279795.1 of Protopterus annectens. Taxonomy (NCBI): domain Eukaryota; kingdom Metazoa; phylum Chordata; order Ceratodontiformes; family Protopteridae; genus Protopterus; species Protopterus annectens. Next base: position 1,485,229,707 of record NC_056728.1, on the reverse strand, counting down.
TCAGGGACAGGTCATGAAAAGCAGGGATACATTTACAAATGTAGTGCTATTAACTTGACACATTGACAGAATCAGAGCATATGACATAATACACATATTGTGACGTCACAGTTGTTTATAACTCCTACTTATTGTCATTAGTCAGTGAGGGCAATTCACCACCTTTCCTTCAATAGGCACTACATTTAGGAGGGATTAAGAGGGACACAGTTAGACTTTCAGTCGAATGCAGAGACGTACCTGACATTCAGGGACAATTGAGTGGTATGGACAATACTCTGGCCATTGCAATTGTCCTGATTAGGGGACCTTCACATGTTGTAGGTGTCTGTGCTGATTGTTTGTTACAGGTCTTGTATACCTGACATGTCGATATGTCATATGTAGTAGCATAAGCAACTATACTGCTGCTAGACTATACTTTGATTTGCTCCAATATGTATATTTCTGTGCTATGCATGGCTGTATGTATGTTCTGCCCTGGTGCATCTGACAGTTCTACAGACCAGTTTCCACTTTGGCCATTCAGACTGGTGGCGGACCTATTGACCCTATATGTAGAGCTATCACATGTGTCGAGGCAACACATACCCACAGCATACCTCTCAACTGTCCCTGATTTTCAGGGCCGTCCCTGATTTTGAATCATATTTTCACTCTGTCCCTCTTAATCCCTCCTAAAACTAGTGACGTTTTGAGGAAAGGTGGTGAATCACACTTAATGAATAATGACAATAAGTAAGTGTTACAAACTTCTTTAACTTCAGAAAATGTGTATTAATTCATATGCTCTGATTCTGTCAATGTTTCCATTTAATAGCTCTGATATTTTAAATGTGTCCCTGATTGTCCTTGTGTTTTCTTGACTTATCCGTGATTCTGTTGCAATTTGTCCCCAATTGGTTGAGAGGTCTGAGCCACAGCCAGTAGTACACAGATGACCTCCACGGTTTGCATAGGTTAAGGTTATTCATGTAGCATTATAATTGATAATACTGTTTCCTATTACATGTAGCTGTTACTGATACAACAAAGTGATGTCTGACACCACTACACACACTATATAGCCTCCATTCCCGAACTCACAGGCCCAGACCTCTCAACCAATTGGGGACAAATTTCAAAAGCATCAGGGACAAGTCAGGGAAAAACAGGGACAATCAGGGACAACTTTAAAATATTAGTGCTATTAACCTGATGCATTGACAGAATCAGTGCATATGCATTAACACACATTTTCTGAAGTAAAGTTGTAACTCTTAATTATTGTCAGTTGTCATGAAATGTAATTCACCACCTTTCCTCCAAACGTCACTAGTTTTAGGAGGGATTAAGAGGGACAGAGTAGAAATTTGGGTCGACATCAGGGACGTCAGTGAAATTTGGGGACAGTTGAGAGGCATGCACAGGCCATGTGCCATAACTGTCATTTTGCAGGACACAACTGCCTAGACAAGTGTGTCCCTCTCAGGCATACGGGTGTTTACCCTCTTCTATTATGCTATCATCTACCTGAAGTGGTCAGCAACTTATGCGGTTTCCGTCAGTAGCAGAACTCAAATACCAATGGGTGTGACTGAACACCATATCAGGAACAATGCATAACACCCTGCGGGACACATTTAGATGACTGGTTCTATTAACCAGACACATTCACAGTCACAGAACATATGTATTCATTCACGTTTGTCGAGGTACATGCTGCTTATGACTCATACATGTTGTCATCTGTCATTACCTGTATTCCGCCACCTGTTCACCTAATATCAGTAGTTCTGACAGTGTTTCTGTGGACTTTGGTACATTCTGATACATAACTATGGACGTCCATGCTACTCGGGTACAGGGCACTGTGTTGGTCTCTCTGTATTCCCCAATGGTTTACACACTATCCGGTAGATGTGCTCTTTAGGTTTGGGAGGTGTAGGCGTATGCTATGCCCACATAAGAATATTAATGACTTTCACTGGGCGGGCCTACTACATCTCTGCCAACCTGCACCTGCACACTTAAGCCCATTAATGCATACCCATGGTCCACCTACCTGGCACCCCTCTACAGCAGTCATGACAAATACTTACTGTGAGCACAGCTGGGGTATGAGCACACCCCTACACATTGCCCACTCTCCCCATCTCGGGTCACATGTTGTACGGTTCGTCAACCCATGTATTATCACACTGGCACAACCTACTGTTCCATGTACACCTACATCCTGCTCGTATTAGTGTCGGCAGACTCTTTCATACCTTACTTTTTGGGGTCCTGCAAGGGACGCCGTTATCCATGTTTAAAGTGTAGACCTTGCAGAAATCTCCCACTGGTCCTTTCCTACCTTTGTTTTGGACAGCGGCAGTGTATTGATCTGTATTGCCTGTCTGTATGTCTGTCCGGCCTAGCTGGGCGATGTGGGGGGTACAACGTTTCTTTATTGGGCCTCCCAGTCACAAATGCCCGGGCTGTGAATATGTTACCCCTAATTGCTGCAAAGTAACGTATTTCTGTGAATGTGTATATCTACACTGACATATAGTTTGTTTTGTGTGTATGTGTATATATCACTACCTGTTGTTTGTGTATATATATATATCTATCTATATCCATAGTATATCCTTGTGTGTGTGTGTGTGTGTGTGTGTGTGTGTGTGTTTGTATATGTGTGTGTGTGTGTGTGTGTGTGTGTGTGTGTGTGTGTGTGTGTGTGTCCGTATGGATATAAATGTGTATGTAAATTATTATAGCTATGTGTATATATACGTTTTTATCTATATATATATACATATGTGTGTCCGTTAACCTATACATTTCCTGGACATGGACACCTACACATGCGTATTGGTTTTATCCCTGCTTCAAAAGCATACTATTGCCTTAGTCATTCTGACACCGGCACTTCACTCCGGTGAACTTGTGCTCAGTATATTACACGTTATGCAGCAGGCAGATGTCGCAGGTTTTTCATGTCTGGGGTGCCGCTGCTAGCTGGGTTCTGATAATGTCATTCGACCTATTCCTCATATGTGCAGCCTATTATTCCTGCTACTGTGTTTGTTTCTGTACACATTCATATTATTACTGTTGATAGGATGTGTGTATGTGTTACTGTGACTGTACGTCGACAAATTGTTGTCTTCGTGTAGTTGTGTCTTTCTGCTTTTCCTAGTTTGGGGTTGACACAGCAGAACTCTGTTCTGCTCATGGGTGGCATATAGGTTTTACATGCCGTGCTGCCAGTCCTGATGCACAATGTCCGACAACGATAAGCCCATTCACACATGTCTCCACGCAAACGACGCTCTATCTGGGAATTGCAACTACGTACTAGCTAGGGTTACCACCTGTCCCACTTTGTGAGGTACAGTCCCGCTTTAGGCAGTTGTGTCCTGTGAAAAATTGACAAAATGGCAGGTGTCCTGAGATTATTGTACGAAAATATTTCCTACATTTTCTTTCCTAGTTTCATAAAACAGTAATTTTTTCTCTGAAACACCTACATGTTATACGAAATAGCATAAGCAACTCAAATGCTACACGAATAAGCTTTTATTTTGCCAGACAGGTGAAGTTCTATCATTTGTACTGGTCATGGGTATGTTTTGTCCTGCAAATCTGACATTTCTACAGAAAATGTCCCACTTTAAGTATTTGAAACGGTGGTAACCCTACTAGCTGACCTTCAAGGGCCACTCCATTGCACCCGGAGCAACATACCTATCACTCCTCTGTCCATACTCACATATCCATGGTTTCTCCTGCACACACGTGTTGAGTTTCCCCGCATAACAGACATTATTCACCTGATATCGCAGCCATGACACACCTTTACACATTGCACTCTCATGAGCGTTGGGGCCCTACACACATTTTGTACTGCCTCGTGTATTCACAGGCTCACCATCCATTAATGTTTGCACATACGTGCCTTTCCTGGTGTTATGCATTACGAACAATTTGCGTGTTACAACTGTAGGTGGTCACAACATTTCCTACATTCCGTCTGTTTATAATGTTGACGTAGCACTTCAACGATGCTATGGCCACTGGTATAGCCCTGCCTCTGGTGTGGAGAGCGGAGCTCTACCCACACATGTGCAGCTTTATGTGACATACGCTGCGAGCACTTCATAATTCCTAACTTGCTCTGGATTCCCTTCACAACCTTTAGGTTTGCTTTCATCTTTCAGCATTCCTAATATATCTCTATAAATATATATATATATGTATATATATATATATATATATATATAGATATATATATATATATATATGTATATGTATGTATATATATATATATATATATATATATATATATATATATGTATATATATATATATATATATATGTATATATAGATAGATATGTAGCTATATAATTGCATATTTCTGTTATGTCTGTGGATATTTCTCTATACACACATCTATATCAGTATATATATATGACAGTTACAGCTGTAGAGGACAACATACATTTGCTATGCTAATAGCTGTGTACACCCATGCAGGCCCACTTGTATCTACGTATTCTGACTTACATATGTTTACAGGCACATCTTTAGGATTACATGTGCCTTATTCCTTATGACAGTACCACTTTGATGAAATCTGGTTAACGGACCCATGCGAACGCAGTCACCTTTACATGTATAACTGTTGGCTTTACAGCACAGAGGCATTCATTACACAATTAATATGTGCTATAGTCATACTTGCACTGGGAATGCCTTTATGTTGGGTGGATGCTGTAACCGCTACACTATTGGAGTTCAGGCTCATTTATATGTATACCCATGGTTCATAGCTACTCTGACATACGCCTCACCGCTTCCCTTACACAGCAGGCATCCATTCACCTGCTGGGAAAACCGCAGTACTACAATTTGGACATTCCCTGATTCATACTGCTATGGATCCGTGCTGCGAGTCTACTCACTCCAAGGATTTTCATAACCCCTACGCTTATAGTCCTCGCACATACGCGTGTTGGATTGTCAGAGTTTTCATGTGCTGGTCCAGGTTTAGGCTGGGCCGACTGGTGACTAGCACTGCCTTGGTGCTGTTCAAAGATCAGACATAGCACATGGCCAGAGTTAGTCCAGAGTTTCACAGTCTACCTGTGTTTACAAATGCAGTTGTTTGGGCACCTCTGACCACATTATTGGGTCAGCGCTACATAATTTAGGGTGGGGAGTGGTTCCACTACATAATGCGCGTTTGGGGGTGGTTTTCCTTCCCATTTGACTATTTCATTCATTTATACATACAATGAATATTATTCTGGACATCTGTTAGAAATTCACTGCAGGTATGCAATAGTCTAGTCAACAGCTGGGGCAGTTGGTTGGTGTACTTCTGTGTACGGACCTCTCTGATACTCGGACTCATGTCTGCAGGGACAAGGATATGACAACTCAGGGACAATCACGGACACTTCTACCATATTAGTACTATTACCTTGGAACTTGTTGAGAGATACGTAATACTACTAATTGTCTGCAGTTAAATGCATCTGTACTCTTCAGTGTTGTGAGTATTCATTCTCATTCAACACCTTTCCCCCAAAGGGCACTGCCTTTGTGAGTTTAAGGGTCTGGCCAGTTATTGTGCAAATGCTCTGACCATTGGTATCATTGACATTGTCATATGTACGTGTTGGCACCTTTTCACATGGCCAAGATGGGACATTTTCGGAACACACCTGGTTTTACATGCAGACACATAACCATGGTCAGTATAATGGATAGAACTTTACTTATTTGGCGACATAAAAGCCTATTGTTGTAGCGGTTTATTTGCTTATTCTGATTTTTGTAACATTTAGGTATTGTAGATACTGCAATAATTCTTTTCTGCTACTTTTACATAACATATGGGACATAATGATGTCCTACAATCCCAGGACATTTGCCATTTGTAATGTCTTTTGTCAGGACACAACTGTCCAACGATGTACTATCCCTCGCAAAGTGGGACAGATGGCAACCCTACTGCGGACACCAGATTATTTGGGCTGACACATAGCCACGGTCACTGCAGGTTTGGAACAGTCATTTGTTTCCTAGCTGTAAGCCTTCTACCTTTGGCACTTTTGTTGTTTGCCTGTTTCTTGTATGATTTACATTTATTCTATCCTGACGTGACCACTTTAGGCAACTGTTACATGCAGTATGGTGCATAGTTATTCCCTACGGTCACATGACATTTGGCATTGTACCATTGTTGGTCAGGTCACACCTACACACACATTACTTGTCCCTCACACAGTGGATCAGTGGTATCCTGTTTATGTCAGTACCTTTATCACCCTTATAGTATGTGCCACTATGCGAATGTGTGCAATATATTCTCCCACTTTTTCGTGTTGGGACACGTGCGTCACGGGCAGGTGTTTGATCCTGGGTGGTAGGTCATGCATGACCACTTAGGGCTGGACAGTGTCGTGCACCTCTAATGCACATTCCAACTTGTGTCCAGATATCTACTGGACTTCGTGTCTTCCATTCTAATGTTTACACAGGTTACATATCCCATGAGGAATATCCAAAAATTGGACCGATCCACAAGGAAATAACGAACATCTTTTTGGCTATATGAAAATGTGCTGGGGGTTTTACATGCCAGGGATACATAGTGTGCAATCCTGCAACTGCCTAGGGTGACACTACCTACCACATATGCGTAGTGGTCACTATGTGTAGCTGTGGCTGCACCAAACCAGTAGGCCATGTATGGCTGGATTTGGTGGACATTTAGGTATGGGAGCGGGTTGTGTGATGTTGAGGGGATGCTGGGTAGTCCATTATGCATCCAGGTGTGTTGCATTTGTTATGGCCAGTTCCATCAAGACCAATCTGTGGGTATGTGCCAGTGACATGTCTATCGATTTGTATTGCACATTTCAATATTCATATGTTTGTGGGATTGTGTTCTACAGTATGGCCTGTCAGGTTGTATTGCAGCTGTTTATACATGTGTTTGTGTTTCTTTCAGCTTCACCCACTGCTCCCTCATACACATCCAGTTCACCTATTCTGCATATGACACAGTATCGCCTTAGAGGATTGTACCATTACCCATCCCCCCACACACACAGATTCCTCACACCCCTTAAATCACTGCTTTGGTTGTTGGCCCATGACACGGCCAGAGTAACACATTGAATTCATTCCCTACATGTGTCAGGTACCTTTATGGTTGTGTGGACTACCCTGCCATGTTTGCTTTCCACATGCTATGCCTCATGCACATAGGTAGACGCCCATACTTAACTTTCATTACATGGTTGGTATACCCGGGTGCTACCCGTTCAACTGTGACACATCCTGACAAGTTCAGCTTGTACCTCTAATTTCTGGATTTTGGCAGCCTGTTCTACACATTGGTAGGATGCCACTTTTTCCTATGTCCAGGATGGGATATATTCCTTACACATATCCGACTGTACTAGCTAGACAACTCGTCCCCACTGTCGACGGTATGGATAATACTGTTCCTTTTGGCCTACACGTTTCCTTATTGTTGTAGCTGTTTATATGCTCCTTCTGTTTCGTTTACATGCTTATTCTATTTCCTATCACATTTGGTATGTGAACTACGGACATACCTTTTGTATGTGACTATTACATGCCTTGTGCGATATGATTCGGACATAGGGTCACTAGATATCTACATTTATCATGCATTTTGTTATGGACACATCTGCCCAGCTGTGTATCCTCCCTCACATTATGGGTCAGCTGGTGACCCTCACCATTGGGCTGGATGTACCTACTGGCGGCTCGCTAACATATGATGTGTTTCACTTCCACTTGGTATAGCTATCTACACGGCGTTAGACTACGGCCACACGGCCTTCCATGTCATTTGTTCATGGGATAGGGACCCGTTATTCCCTGCCGTCCATTTGTGTTTGCTTCTTCACTTTGTGTTCGCAGGAACTTTCTTGCATGCTTTGCATGCATTTCAGTATCCAGGGACACTGACAGATGTGATTACTATCTTGCAACTTGTTATATGCAAGCATTTTAGGTTGCACATCGGCAGCTGCCATTTCCACGCCTCCGTGCGGCACTTCGACATGCCTTATGCACTCGCGCTCCTTTCCTGTGCACGTGGCTGTGGTGGCAGCGCGCCTTCATTAATATGCATTTGGCACTCCTGCATCATCTTCATGCCGCACTGTTGGCGAAAGCCTACCGCCATCCTTGCGCCAAGCTTCATGAATCCCGGGGATAGTATATATATATATATATATATATATATATATATATATATATATGTGTGTGTGTGTGTGTGTGTGTGTGTATATGTATATTTACTAATTATTGCACTCATATCATGCAATACATGATCACAATTTTTTCTTTAGAAAAGTATATGCCAGTTTTTTATTTTTATTTTTTTAGCATATCATTCTGACGTGAAGTTATACCAGTGGTGGCTGGTGACTTCAAATCAAAGGGAGGCTGCAGGAGACAGCTGAATGGGTGGGGTCAATGGGAAGAGGTGCAGCCAACTAGAAATGGAAGGAGCTATGCTCAAAACCATAAAAACTAACTAAATACACTGCCCTGGGTGCCAAACCGTCATTGTGAGAGTCCAATCAAGACAAAATGAAGTTCAGAAGAATAAAAATATTTCAATGCATTGGCTGCATGACAGCTTACTTAATATCTGGATGGAAACAAAAAGGTTGTGAGGCATGAAAAAATAAATTACTTTTTAAATACATTAATGGAATGCCAGTCAAAATCAAGTATAAGAAAAACAAGCAGCACTCAACTCAAACCACTTCTTGCACTGCAGTTCTAATTATAATTTATATTCAGCATTATTAAAGTACTAAGTAACATGCTGAAAGTAGAAATCTCCGATGCCCCCACTTGTAAAAATGTTTCTTATCCAAAAAAAAAGACCTGCTACCTGACATCTACTTGTTTCATGGGGAAAACATGATCAAAGTAAAAAATGAAAAGCAAACAAAAAATAAGCTCAAGACACATTGCTTAAAAGGATTACAGTACAGGTTATGGACCACACGATTGGCATTCTGTTTAGTTTACGGGTAAAGCCTGCAGAGATGACTGGAAGTCTCCAAGTGTAATGAGCTTCTTAAAATAATGTAATCCTGTCCTTTATTACAAATACTATCATATGCATTTCAATACCTTAGGCCTATACATTATCTAGTTAAGTATTCTCTATATGGCAACAACAGAAAGGCTTTCAATGTTGTCAATTCTTTAACAGTATGCTTATTAAAGCTTACTTGCATCTTACAATCTCAGCCAACCTTACCTGATGATGGTCATTAAACTACTGCTACTTAAATGCAGAACAACAGGCACTTTGAGTAATAAGCATAAATTAACAGTACAAAAAATATGACAGAAACCAGACCACTCTGCAAAAATCAAGGACAAATGAAAAGCCACTCTAGTACTTGTGTCTACCTTGGGTGTGTTGGGGGGGGGGTACTCTGCACATTTACACTGCATAACTACTCCTTGCCTTGCTTTGACACATCCAGAGTCACTACATGGGGGAGTGGGGTGCAGCAAGTATGTCACAATTTTAAATGTCTCTGGCTGACTGTGATGACCCTGACACATTTGTCATAACTCTCAACCTCAGAGCAAGAAATCTGGACAAAGCCATACAAAGAAGTGAGACAAAGGCCCAAAAATAAGGACATTTTTTTAAATATTGCTCTTATAAACTTAGAAAGATAATAGAATAGGTCTTGCATTAGTATGAATTTTCTGAATGGTATGAAATTTGAAACTCAAATGTCTGTCATTATTTTCTAACTTCAGTCTTTAATGATTTGTCACTAATTTGCCAAAAAAACACAATTTTATGAAAAAATGAACCAAAAATGTGATGTAAAAATATAAAATAGCCACACAATACAGCTAGGAACCTGTCAAAGAAGGGACACTTTAATATTAGTACTGTTAACTTGAGTAGCTGACAAAATAAAAGAATCTACATGCATTTCTGAAATAAAAGTAATATATAACTCTGATTATTACAGTTATTTCTTAATTGTAAACCCTCCATGTTTTCCTCCAAAATTACTATTTTGCGGAGGGATTATTAGGGGAAGAGCAACATTTTGAGCCAAAATCAGTGACAGTTGAGAGGTTTGGCTATGCCTAATTCTATAAAGCAATTTATTTGCATGTACTTCTCAACCTGTTAATGCAATAAATCTGGACAAGGCCAAATATATTGGGGGAACATATAAAAAGTACTAAAAATTGCTCTTGTATAAACTGAGACAGTTGATAGAACAACAGGTCTTACTTTAGCATGCATTTTTCTGAAGGTTATGAAGTCTGAAACTCAGTGTGTCATTATTTGGTGACTTAATTCCTAAATGATTTTGCCAGAAAACCACAAATTTTATGAGGAACAAACCAAAAATAAGAAGCAAAAATCTATTCATTCTTTGAAAATCTGGACAGTTGGGAGGTATAGATCAGCTGGGGCTGTCTTTAAGTTCGCCGCCCTTCCCCCTCACAAAATCATGGAGCCTCCCCCTGCAGCCATTCCAATGATCCATTACTTGGCTATTTCACTCCATTTACCATAAACACTAATGTGCATACGGATTTACTTCTGTGATGATTTGGACTTCATTTGAAAGTTTTATTTTGCATTTTACAGCACAGACACTAAGACATCTGCTAAACAAACTTAGCATTAAAACTTCTCTGCCCTTGAAACTCACATTCATTGAAACAACATTGAAATCCACATTCAAAGAAAATACATTTTACCAGTGGCAGATAAAGATTAATTCTGGGCTGTTTTCAAATCATAAGCCCCTTGCATATGAAACATACATGTGCTCTTTAATACACCTTCCTATTGTTTTGAACATTTTTCCAGTAAACAATGAAACAAAATGCATGCACCAATAATGACAAAACTGCCCAGTTCAGAACATTTCCATCATAAGTCTACTCAAACTTCTACAGTCCACCATTATCAGTAAATATGCACAATTCTACAGTCCACCATTATCAGTAAATATGCACAATCTCTGAAGTAAAAAAGTCATCTAAATAATTCCACATTAAATAAATCTGTAACTAATGAAGAGGTTGCTGCTAGCAAACACCTTTATATTTCATGGTTTCATCGAAAAATAAAGTGTCTGATGCCCCTGAGGAATAAATTGCCTATGTTACATTAAAAATGATAAGCTAGTAACATTGCAATAGGAAATAGATGGCAAACTGATAACAGGCTCATAGTATCTTAACTTTTTCAGTACGGCAGCATTCACCCCTTGTGGGAGTAGAACCAATAACCTTCTGCATCAAAAGAAAGTACACAACCTGTTGTGCTATTAACAATGTAAGCTGACTTAGCATAAGCAGCACTAAACTTCTCTTCCCCTGCAGCTCTCAGCTCCTTGTAAAATCTACTCAGTACTCAACTGCATCTCAACTTCGCAGCACAAGAAATCTGGAAAAACCCAAATTTATTGGGGGGGGGGGTCAAAAGGCCAAAAACCAGGGACACATTAAACATTGCTTGTATAATCTTGGAAAGTTGCTAGAATAAAATGCTGTGTTACCACCATACATTTTACTGCCTAGGTCCCTGTGCAAAAGAGTCAGAACAACATACCACTATGCCAAATCAGCTGCTTTGTAAAAGAAAAATGCTGTGTTACCACCATACATTTTACTACCAATGTCCCTGTGCAAAACAGTCAGAGCAACATACCACTATGCCAAATCACCTGCTTTGTGAAAGAAAAATGCTGCATTACCACCATACATTTTACTGCCAAGGTCCCTGTGCAAAACAGTCAGAGCAACATATCACTATGCCAAATCGGCTGCTTTGTGAAAGAGAGGAAGACTGAAACTTAAATGGCTATCATTTAAGGAATTCAGTTCTCACCATAGCAGTCAACCTCTTAGCACAAAACACCTGGACAAACCCAGTAATGAGGGAATACAGCCCTCAAACATATTCAGTGAATTCAGTTCTTGCCATAGCTGTCAACCTTAGCACAAAAAACTGGACAAAGCCAATAATGGGGTAATACAGTCCCAAAAATAAGGACAAATTTCAAATATTCATCTTACAAAATTGCTAAAATAAAAGGTTGTGTAAAAGGTTGTGTTACTATGCATTTTCTGAAGAATATGAAGTCTGAAATTCAATGTCAATTTTACTTCTGATGGAACAAAAACAATTTTCAGCAGGGGCCCAGGGAGAAATACTGCAGACACATGTCTTTGTAAAATGGCAGAACACCAGAGCAAATCCAAACAAACACAGGGATGAGATGCAGACTCTACACAGAAGAAACCCCAGCCAAGAATAAAACCAGAAAACCTATAGCTGCGAGGCAACAATGCTACCACTGCACCATCAAATATGCAAGGAATTAAGCATTCAGAAACCTGAAGTCTGAAATTCAAATGCCTGACAATTTTATTTAACATTTGTTAATCAGGACAATCTGACTTGGAACAAAATACAATTTTCAGCAGAGGCCCAGGAAGAAATAATGCAAACATGTCTTTGTAACATGGGAGGACACAAAAGCAAACCTACACAAACAGCGAGAAGATGCAGACCCCACACAGAAGGCACCCCAGCCAAGAATCAAACCTGAGAACCTGCGGCTGTGAGGCAACAATGCTACCACTGCACCATCAAATTTCAAGCATTGCAGTATTTAGAAACCACAGATACTTTGAGGAACAGATCAGATCACATATGAGGCAAAATTCTGCAATTTTTTTTTTTTTACAAATGGTGGTGGGTAGGGAATTCAGGTCCTTAACACCTGCATACAAGGTACAGGGTTCAAGCCTGAGTATCTCTACCCACCACCATTTGCTCTCTCTAGCCACCAGTATATAGTAACTGGGGCATTACACACACACAGCCCCCTACCTACCCAATAGCAATCACACATACGCGAGCACACACCCACACTCACAGGTGCAACCCATCCCACAGATTCACTCACATACCTAATAACCCTGCCTGACCACTAAAACCCCTTTAGGCTGTGTTCACTACACTGATGCGGTAGGAGTGGCCATGTTAAGCTACACGGCCTAGTGAGGCTATGACTTGCTCAGCATGTAGATGCCTTCCTGGATTTGGTTTTGGCGGAGAGCACATGATTTATTAGCATGTGCATTTCCCTTGGTCTGCCTCATTTGCATGTAGCATGGTTTCTGGGACAGCCCAAGGCGATATTGTATGTCTTTTTTTACGTCACTGTGCTAAAGCTGTCTCTGGCTTCAAACAAGATAACCTTTACAAATCCCCCCTTTGTTTCATCCAATAAACATTCTGAAACAGAAAGAATCAGAATTTGTTGCAAATTTTATGTTTGTTATATTTGCATTGAATGCTTTTATTCCATTAAAAGCAATGATTTTAATTCAAAATGGATTGCCTGATTAGTAATTATTTTATTAATTGATTATCATGCAGTCTTTTTTGAGTGGATCTAAAAATATTACATAAATTGCATAATTAAGAATGCTTACAAATGCACATAGGTAAATATGCATGACATGTGTGATTTCATGGATAGCAGAAAGTCTAGGAATTCCAGTATGAGTGGTGTTCTGTGTAGGAAAATATTCGAGTTTGTGAGTATGCATATGAACATGCTGTTATGTATGAATAAATGTGAGAATATGAACAAATGAGGATTAATTAATGTGCAGGCATATCTATTAATGTGTACAATAATGAAGAAACCTGCAAATTACTTAAATCCACAGCAAAAAAATTACAAGAAAAATAAAAGACACTACTTGCTACTTGAATACACAGATTGTTTAGTAAAGTATTAAAACTAAGTCATTCCATTTATCTATAAAAAGGTGCTAAAAACCTTATCTAACAAGCTACGTAAGACCCAGATGTCAGCAACATTTAACTATGGCAGGACATCCCATACTGCAATATACAGACAGTGACTCATTTGACGGCAATCAGGAATAAAACAGCTATAGCCAGTTAGATGTGAGTTTTAGAATTCAATTTCCTTTCTAAAATGTGTACAAAATAAAAATGGCAAGTGGCCTGGTGGCAAAGAGGGATTAAACCCTTACTGCATCCTAGACAATCTGTGTATGATTAGTGGCACGTGCACTGGAGAGATCTGAAGGGAGAAGATGGGTGACCAATTCTAGCTCACCCATCCAAGTGGGGAGGGAGATATCCAAAGCTCACTGCAATAAAGCAGCATTACAAGCTGCATAAGTGGTATGTCTCTTAGTCAGGAGGGTGCAAATACGCAGCAACTGCAAAACTGGCAAGAATGCCACAGGTTGGCAAAGGGCAAACCCTCCAGCAACATTGTAATGCTACAGCATCATCCTCAATCTCACTAATGGTCCCCAGGTGTGGGTTGGGTTCAGCTCAAAAAAGGCTAAGGCAGATCCAGTAGATCTAATGAACAAGGAGCGGATCAGGTGGTTATTGATATTCAGCTGCAGGAAGAAAAGAACGGGTACCCTAAACCCCTCAAAATGACATCATCCTGCAGATCTACCATGGAGTGGATGGTTCCTCTTTTGTCATTTGATAAAGTCATCTTGTGTAGCCCCAAATGTATATCTTCTCCATTTAAAAGGCAGTTCAATGGGCTTAGAGCTACCTCTCCTATGACAGTAATATCAGTGGGCCTTTAACCTACCTTGCCTACCCTAAATTCAAAGTGCAGTAATCAGTAAAAAGCTAATACACTTCCAGAAAACTATGCCTTGTGAAAATTTAATTCTGCTCTGCATTAGTAAACGTGTGGAATTATAGTAATTTAACTGCACTTCTTGTTCTTTAACAATATACTTAGTTGATAAATGTTGCTAAGCATTTCTCAATTAACTAAATGCAGCAAACTTCACAATTGAATTTCCAGGTTTTCATTTGAAGCCTATACATCATAAACCTCAGCATTTAGTTTTCATTGTATTTAGTTAGCTATGCCAGAGAACAAGAAGCTGATGTCTAACTGAATAAACGCTGTCACCAGCGCTGTGGGCTAACTCATTACAACAACCCTGAATCATATTTTTCTGTACAGTTTGTAATATTCTATAAACGCTTGCACTTAGTAATATGCTTTGCTGCTATTATTTTGCCTATTCTACATTTTCACTTAAAATTAGCACCTGCTAAAGTTTGTTTTTTCAGCACGTACATTTGTCAAATGTGATGAGGTTTGACACTGTGTGATCGTTTGTTGTAGTTACATTAATGCTTTGCCATTTGTTCTCCACCTAATTTGTCTTTTAAACTGCTGCCTGTAAATCATCTGCACACACACACACACACACACACACACACACACACACACACACACACACGCACGCACGCACGCACACACGCACACACACACACACACACACACACACACACACACACACACACACACACACACACACACACACACACACACACACACACACACACACACAGCCCTTCACCTACCGGATCCACGAGACCAAGCCCAGCGACTGAACAGCAAGCAAGCCCACAATCCAAACACCTACCCGAAGCCCATGCACAGCCCTTCACCAACCATCTCTGTGAGACCAAGCCCAGCGACCGAACAGACTGATCCATGAAGCCTTTGATCCAGCGACTGAACAGCAAGCAAGCCCACAATCCAAACACCTACCTGAAGCCCGCGCACTGAAAACATCCCATGAGAGCAGCTCAGTCCTCCTCATTGGTCCTGACTGCGGCTGAAGCAGTCTGGAACTCCTTTGTTCTGTGCGGTCATCACCGCACAGATTCCTGGTACCTTACAGCAATGATTGCTGGGTACTTTTGTTACCATATCAGGACTGCTGGTAAAGGCAGTCTTTGTTTTTATGTTTTACATAATTTTTTTTTTGTTATTTTCTAGGTGTGAGGGCTGCAGTCCGGCAGTCTGATAGGACAAGCCGCCCCTGAGTTATACTCATTCTCTAGAAAGTTTTTCTGTGGAGTAATATTTTCATTATTTCATTAAAGCGACAAAACATTTATTGCTATTTCTATTGTCTTAAAAGTCAACTCTCAAAGTTTATTTTCCACATCAATAATGGACTAGATGTTATGATACAGAAAGTCCATCAGCTTGATGACCTAATCCCTAGCAAAATATCTGTTCTTTGCCACTATATTTTTGAGTTAGTATAATCCAAATTATGTCAGAATAGAATACAAGTCTTTCATTGGTATAAATGTGTCTGTCTCACTTCTGCTGCATAACTCCAAGAAGTTTTTTGATTCAGATACACTTAGAAGCTTCTCTTCTGGCTTTGCATGTTCCATGCTCTTGCAATTCACTGTATTTCTTGCCTGCTTCAGAACATTCCACAACTCTTGGTGTTGGCATGGCTTGTACCTTCCTCAAAGCAGTTCATCATCTGTCATGAGGGGAATATTCATATCCTTAAAATCTTATCAGAGAGTTGTTTCACTTTCTAACTGTCCCAGATCATTAATCATTTTCAAGTACTCTTTGTCATCTAGTTCTAGTAGTATGTCTTTCGGCTTTTCCCAGTTAGGGTTCGCCACAGCGGAGCTCTGGTCCGCTAATGATTGGCAGTGGATTTTTATGGTGCCGAGTTGCCAGCCCAATGCTGCACTCTGGAAATGAATGATTTTGCTGCTGCTAACACTTAACACTTATTTCCATTTGGACGTACATAACCTCATCTTCTGCATTACATTCCTCACTCATAAACATTTAAGACACACTCATGGATAGTTCCCTATTTTCTTCATGATATTAAGAACTCTGAGGCATCTCCACTGAAAAGGGTAGACAACCATTATTAAAATTATAAGAACACACACAAAAAAAAAATCAAAAGAAAAATTGGGTAAAGCGATACCCACTGAAAATAAAAAGTATAGACATGCAACCATTTCAAAACTTAAATACCGAAAGCATGAGCAGTCCTTAACTTAGTGTGCAATATTGCAACACACATATCTACAGAAACAACCCAAAAACTTTGCAAGACAATATCATCTATGTAGTTTGTTCTGGAAGATGACAGTTCAGGATAATAACTATACAGCAGGTTGCCTTCATTTAAGAAAACAAAAGAAGGTATACAATTTTATTAGATAATTTGTCACTAAACATCTCTAGGCTCAGACACCAGAAAAAAAAAATGGAAAATTATTCTCCTTTCTCAGATTCTATGTGTGAGAAATATTTTCTGAATCCCTCATGTACTTCATTTTACTCTGTAAAGCCATTTCTAGATAAAATCCAAAAATCTAGAATCAGTAGAATAGGGTTAGAAGAGGCTTGAGACACCACCATTAAAGGTTTTGAGTATGTGACAGTACAATAAAAATATCATGAAATACTGGCAAACTCTCAGAGATTAACTTTATTGCAGTATATTGGAAATCAGAGTAAGCGTGTTCATCCAAATTAATTAGACTTCATCAGATTTTGTAAAATCACAAACAAATTCATTTTAAATAATCTAGAAAACCATGATGTCATCAACTGTTAACCAATAAGAACATCCATATTTTGCTTCCTTAAAAAAATACTTTATAGTGCAAAACAATACACATATGGGTATATTAGTAGAAATAAATACTTCAAAGAAACATATATTTTGAAAATTAAAATAAAAATTATAATAGGTAATAACAGATGTTTTGCATTACTTTTGAGTATGTGGTCAGAGGTGTGGGCTTTAATGTCAGTAATAATAGCAAAGAAATCACACATCTTTGATCACATACTCAACAAAAATCATTACTCCTGGAGGAGACAGCAAAAAATCCCTTGTCTTTGATTACACATGTAAAAGGCACTAACATTAATGGAGACAGCAAAGAATCTCATGTCTCTGATGTCTAACCCAAAAGGCTTTAATGATACAGAGACAAGAATTCCATGGCTCTGACCAAATCCCAAAAGGCTTTAACACAACTGTCTGAAGGCAGATGTAACCCTTTTCTGTTTATTTTAAAATAGACCAGGGTCACAGACCTGCTAGCCTGCTTTTCCTACTTATTGTAAATTTCTAAATATTTTCTTTGCATCATCTTGCTTTATTGTATACATTTACTGTCCATACTGCCAATTATGTAAACTTGCACTTCTTGTGTATTTTGTAACCTCAGGCTGAGCCTGCATTTGGTTGCTCTTGGTCAGGATTCTACCCCAGTAACTAAAATTTAAACAAATAAAATAAAAATAAAACATAGCCTAAATAAATAAATACCCTTATGACTTGACAAGGTAGCATTCTATGTATGTGTACAAAAAAAACAAACAAACAAAAAAAAAAAAACAAATGAAGAAAGAAATGTAACTACATAAATTAGTTATCAGTAGCATTCCATGTAAACAATCTTCAGATGTAGACCCTAAAAATTACCCAGCCCTTTATGACTGTTAAGGAAAACTGCTCAAACACACAGGGCAGAGATATGTCATGCACCTGTAAAGAGCTAACAAATGCCAGTAACTGTGCTTAATATTTATAACTGGGATCACAAGATTCAACTCATATAGCCAATAAACAAATAGTGGTGAGTTAAAATCATAAGGATAATGTGTAGTAAGGTAAACTCAAAAACACAAAAGAATATTTATTGTACAGTTGCATACAGTAAAATCCACCAGAGCAAGTGTAATTGTATATGTGATCAGTAAAAGATTAAAGTTACAGAAGTAATGTCACAAGTTAGAAACTCAGAAACACTATGAAAAATCATAGACAAATTGGTCCTAAAGCAAGCTATAAAAACATGTATGCATTCCAAAAGCTGTATTTCCATCTTCCAGTTCCTTGCTTCATTGCTGTGATATATCAATGTCACTCTCAGTTTGACTACAGGAAGATATCTTACAGGCATTTCCCACCAAACTACCAAAGAGCTCATATAAGGTACTGTCCTGTAATTCACTTATTCAGCATCTGACATGATGAGGCATGGGCAATTAAACTAACTGTAAATCTTAAGGTATCTTTAAGAACATGGCTAAATATGTCAAGGACCTTCAGAACTGAGTACAAAATAAGTGCAACCAACACTGAATAAAGTGAAAAAATGATTGTGCACTGTTTGAGGTATTTTAAACATGGTTTGAAGGCATAAACAATGCATGTGACCAATGGTATAGTAACATGTTAAACTGTACCACATGGGAACAGAATAATGCTCACATGATTTTTCATTGTTTACAACAACCTTAAACTCATGGATTTATATTACAATGAATGACATAGAAGACATTAGGGGAAATTCAGTAAAGCCTACATGATTTTTTTTGTGTATGTATCACGCCACAATGCGTACATGAGCATGGGCATTTTTAGATTCAGTAAATGTCGCTTAGCGGTGGGCAAACAAACACAAACATGGAAATGTCTGTGCAATGCAAATTTCCACATAAGCAGGTGAATCTTATGCAAATTAGCCATGTGGAGTTATCCAGCAGTTCAAAAGGCATCTGTGTAAACTCCATGTCCTTGTTGGTAATCTACGTGGAAAGTTTCCATGTACAGGAGTCTACGCAAACAGAAGAGGATGTAAAAGTCCACAAATATGGACATAACTCCCCTGAAAATGTTAGCTCACATATGTAAATGCGTTAAACACGCATTATGGATGTCTGGAAAAGGAAGGGAATATGTAAAATGAATACTTTTGTTTTTAATATGTTTTGCATGGCCTTGCAGATATGGCTAGTTAGGCTAATAGGTCAATAGTTCCAAGGGTCAGTGGATGCACCACCTCTGTGCAATGGAATAATGGCTGCTGTTTTCCAGTCATCTGGGGCATAGCCAGTGATTACGCTATGATTGCAAAGAGCTCCCAATAGTGTTGCTAATCTATGTTGGAGGCCATGAGGGATGCAGCCTAGGATATCAGGTCCCATGGATACTGTGTTTTTGACCTTAGTAAGGCCATTTTTGACCTGCTCTTTAGAAATACAAGGTAAGGGACAGGTGGTAGGGATGTCATGGGGTATGTTTGGCAGGGACAGGGGAGTGAAGTTTTCACAGAACCTGTCTGCTAACAGGTTAGCTATGTCTACAGGCTCAGTATATGTGGTACCATTAACTAAGAGTTCCACACAGATCTGGGCCTTTCCTTTTAGGTTACAGATGTAACTATATAATGCCTTGTGGTTGTCCTTTGTGGAGGAGGCTAATTTGGACCCATACTTTGTTTTGGAGGAGTTCACAACAACTCTTATTTGTTTGTTTAAGCTGAGGTGGGAGTGTTTCTAATTTAGATGGTCTCCCTCCCTCCTATTCTTACACATCAATGTCTTCCTCTTATTGTAAAGTCCGTTAATGGCAGTTATCCACCAGGCAGGTTTGTTCTTCCATTAGGAGCTTGTTTTGTTCCTATCAGGTATAGCCAGGTCAATGCAGTTATACAGATGTGTGTATAAAGCATTGGTGTAGAGTTCGGCATAGTTGCCAGTTCCATCTGAGGGGGGAGGTGCAGGGAAGCTATTTATACTATCCCATAGGAGGTTATAATCTGCTTTGGTGAAGTTTTTTAATTTATTTGCTGCAAAAGGGGGAGGGGGTCAGGTGTGATACTTACTTTGAATGAGACTGATTTGTGGATTGATATCACCATGGAGGACCTCACAGTGGGGGTGCTACAGTGATACCCCATATAGGTAAGCACCCTACCCAGTATGTTGGCTCCCCTTGTTGGGATATCAACTAGCTGGTCCAGGGCATTAGAGTTAACAAAGTTAAGTATCCTTTGGGCAAATTAGTTTGACCATGAGTAATCTACCCAGTCAGTGGGTCGTTAGTCACCCAAAACCAGGGTGATCGGATGTATATTAATAGACTCAAGTAGATCCAAATAAGCGGAGTGGGTGTCTAGATTCATGGAAGGGCTCCTGTAGCTGGAAATTACTTGAATAGGTAACCTACAAATAGTCAATAGCACCTGAAGTGTATCCATGGAATCTTACTGTTTAACCAATCTGGCTGTAGATGTATTCTTAATGAATATTTATACACTGCCTCCATTAGGGTGCACACCTTCAGTTTGAGTTTTGAATGTGTGGAAGGAGGTGTAGCCTGGTATGCCTGTGGTGATCTCCATAACCTTGAGTGTGTGTGATTGCACAAATGTCTGTATTTTCCAAGGACAGCTTCCAGTGAGTGCAGTTTCATGTTGACATGCCTAGCATTTAGCAGAATAACCTTGATGTTGTTTGTATATGGGGTTTTAAATTGGAAATTTTGTCATTGAGACAATGCCTAAAAAGGGTACTATGGGGGTGGCAGGAGGCTTGGTCAGTAGTTGAAATCCCAGGGGTGACAGATGAAGGGTCTATATCAGTTCAACGAAACAGCACATCATTGAATACAACAACCTCGAACTTCTAACCACAAAATCTAAAAACATCGAAAGCTCAGAACAGCGAATTTTTTCCCTGGGAAAAAATTCACTGTTCCGAGAAACACACACACAACACAAGCACACCAAAAAACAGCAATCCACACACATACACTTAAATTCCTACATCTAACCCTATACTAAACTGTACATACAGTACTATCTATCCACTATCCTTAACCCAAACCCTAACTCTAAGGTCCGTCACTATCGCACACTCACCTCACCCGCACCCTAACCCTAACTCATATACCCTGCCCTAACCCTAAAGTCTATCACTATCGCACACTCACCTCACCTGTGCCCTAACCCTAATTCACATATCCTGCCCTAACCCTAAAGTCTGTCACTATCACACACTCACCTCACCCGCAACTTAACCCTAACTCACATACCCACCCTAACCCTAAAGTCTATCACTACCGCACACTCACCTCACCCGTGCCCTAACCCTAACTCACATACCCTGCCCTGACCCTAACGTCCACACAATCGCACACTTACCTGAACCCAACCCATAACTTTCCACCACAGTGCTGAAAATAGCAAAGCCACAGAAACAGACAACCAAATTCTTTGCCTAGGAAAAAATTTGGTTATATGCAGCATCACTATTTTCAATATTAGACCATTCGAAGTATTAATACTTCAATTATCTAATATAGACCCACAGATGAAGACCATTTCTGGCAAAGCATAGAGGTCTGTTAAGCATGTCCTCCCAGGCTGATAGATAGTGGATGCCCATAGAATGACAACAGATACTAAGACAATTACTGAAGTCGATCATTTTCTGTTTGTATTGAGGCATCATCCTAGGTCAAGGTAAAATGCAGCTGAAGGCCAAGGGCTTACCTGCCTTGATCTCAATCTGCATGCAGTATATGGCATCCAAGACTTCAGGAAGGTGTGCTATGTGATATAAATCCTGTATATTCTAGCTCTGTCCTCAGGGTTACAGGAGAAATATAAGTAGGCACTGTCATGCTGTAGCATAGCATTAAGGAAGTGGTGTAGGATGCTGGTTGCTGATGCCTGTGATACCCCCAGCATGGCTCCAGTGGTTCTCTGAAATATTTCTGTAGCTAATATTGTAAGTGCTACACATACCTTGGTCTCCACAGGTACTGATTTCCCTTGGTTTGTCCTTGCACTTAGGTGAGGATAACAGAGGTTGCAGAGTTGTTCCTGGAGTGTGTCTCTATCCACCCTCTAGTGCTCTACTATTTCCACCTCATGCAGATCATGAAAAGTTAAACAAGACCAAATACCCTTCTCCTTCTTGACCAAGGTCTGTCAGCAGCAGCAACAGCAGCAGGGGCATAGACTTGACCCTGTTGCACATACACATGCAGAAGGGCAGCTGCACTCCATAACCTTCTTTCCCTCCAGTGTAGTTTCTGTGGATACATTCCCATAGGTTTTGGAATACAAGGCAAAATGTTACAGCATGTGCACACAGTTGCTTCATAGCTTGTTGAATAGCTCCACTATCTTGGATTGGTTGATTAGTATAGAATTCAGATACTTATGCAGTTATTAGCATGCCATGATGGTTACTGTGTTAGAGTCACTTACTGAATGCAAATCAGTACGCTATCATGTGCATGTTGTTGCATGACATACACACAGTTTTATTGAGCCTTGTAGGGTTTATTGAATCCTGCACCCTGTGTTTTACTGGGATTAATTATAATGCAATGTAAACAAATGGAGCTTTCCTCCCTGGGCCTCTGCAGAAAATGTGTACTGCCCAGTTGGACTTTCCTAGTGAACAAAGATAAATAAAGTTGCATAAAGACTACTTTTTAATGCATCATGCAGCAAGCTACTGCAAAACAAGTGTGAAATTTCATTTAAATTTTAGTTTTCAAATAAAGCTAAATGCTGGAAAGCTAATTGTCACTATACTAGCTTTTTCCAACTTCCTGAAGTTGCTGTATTATAGGTAGCATGTTGCCAATGTTAACCGCAATAAAATCATGCAGGCTTTTTGAGGCTAAAGGTTACAGCCTTAGAAAAATGTTTCTTCAGTCAACACTATGCTTACCTGAAATGGAGCAGATGTGTTTGGGAAATGATTCTGAGGAGATAACCAGCTGTTAGAATGCTTCATGTTTTACCACATACACTCCTTTTAACTAAAATAACATGCTAGTTATGACATATTCAGTAGATTCTCCTACAGCTAACAGCTATTGGGGGTTGGCTTTATTGGCCTGAAATTGTCCATTAAAATGGCAAAACAAGTCATGGGCATTCAGAATTGCCAATTAGCTGAAACACCTAATGTTCATAAGGGTCATTTGCATATATCCCATGTGCTTCTGATACAAGAGGTTTGGGAGGTTACTTAGTGTTAGGTTTAGCTTTGCTGGAGTTTTCATTTTGTTTTTTACTGATTGCTTTTTAGTGACCTTCTCACTTATTGTTTTAGTTTGTTGCATGGGATAATTTTGCAGTGACCGTAATGATAATGGACATTAGCTGGGTATAACAGCCCTGTGTTTCTTATTCTTAGTCATAAACTCTGTTTGTGCTGTGGAGGTCATAACAAGGCTGAAAAATGCATAGTCATAGCTTGTGGGGTTTGGCTTTATTGGCCTGAAACTGTCCATTAAAATGGTGAAACAAGTCATGGGTATTTAGAGTTGCCAATTAGCTGGAACGCTTGATGTTCATGATGGTTATTTGCATATATCCAATGTACCTCTGATACAAGGGGTTTGGGAGGTTACTCAGTAGAAGTTTTAGCTTTGCTGGAGTTCTCCTTTTGTTTTTGCTGATTGTTTTTTCAGTGACCTTCTCACTTAGTGTTTTAGTTTGTTTCGTGGGATATTTTTGCAGTGATCGTAATGATAATGGGCATTAGCTGGGTATAACAGCCCTGTGTTTCTTATGCTTAGGTAAACACTCTGCTTATGCTGTGCTGACGAGGTCATAACAAGGCCGAAATATGCATATCCACAGCTAGTGGGGTTTGGCTTCATTGGCCTGAAATTGTCCATTAAAATGGTGAAACAAGTCATGGGCATTCAGAATCACTAATTAGCTGAAACACTTGATGTTCATAAGGGTCATTTGCATATATCCCATGTGCCACTGATACAAGAGGTGTGGGAGGTTACTCAGTGGAAGTTCTAGCTTTGCTGGAGTTTTCATTTTGTTTTTACTGATTGTTTTTTCAGTGACCTTCTCACTTATTGTTTTACATTAAAAACACTGAGATTATCCCTTGCTAAACAGAGACAGAGTTTAGACACGTTTGCTACTATAACAGCTATATTTGCCTCATAAGAACTTATTAATAATTTAATGCTTTGGAATAGATATTTAATAATATTTATACAACAACGGTTTATGAGACACATTGAGATTGCCACACAATATGCATCACAATATCTATAAGCATTATCATTATGTAGTCAAATAAAATGTACTATTCTGACAAACTGATAATTCATGCACACACACAGATTGTTATGTCACATTATCCAAGAGCTCTTTCAAAAGCTATTTATGGACCTGCATATAAAATGTGATTTTTATTTTTTTACATGAATGTATGCAATATTATTCAATCTTATATTTATTGTGTACCAAGAATGAATGAGAGACAAGAAACATAAAGAAAGCATATGTATTGCATCTGCCCTGAAAATAGTTAATAGTTCTGCATATCATCAAAATATTAAATACACTGCTTTCATATTTTACTTCCATTGTGTGTTGTAGTTATTCTGAAATGCAATGCTTGAGTTGTAAAATGTCAGCATTTGTGGATTTAGTAGCATACATTGTGATTTTAAGACCTTTGCTACAGAAATCCATCCATTCTCCTTACCCCCTTGTGCTTCTGACCCTTAATCTCCTAAGCTTGTCAAATTCCAAAATGCAGCTAACCTGGAGCAGTGACTGTGAAGTTAAATCATTATGCTTAGCAGGTGATAAAGGTTATAAGCAGCAGCTGTGGCTATCTTGTTGCCTGAGGCTTGCATACTGCCTTCAGAGCAGCCTCTCAGTAGTTTGTAGCATGCAACAACATCTCACTTGTACACTTTTGGCTGACTGTCATTTCTGCGGACTGATAGCAACAGAAAATGTGCTACTCTCAGTGCTCTTGTGTAGGCACATTATTCAAATGAAAACACACACACACACACACACACACACACACACACACACACAAAATCATATGATCTAAGGTGTTCAGTGAACCTTTACACCAATTTCATAACCTTTATCCTAAAAACATTTTTTCTCTTATCTTCTTCTGCTTTTTTCAATGTATCACAGTACCTTTTAAAATGTATTATCTGCTAAAGAAAAGAACACTTGCCCATTGTTGAGTAAAGATCTGCTTAAACTCTTAACTTTTTTTCCACTGGAAAGAGGACATTATTTATTTTTGCTAAGTTTTGCTGAGATAGCTGTGGTTGGGATCCAATATTCTGAGCAGTTATTATTATTCCGAATCTATTTTTTATGACATAAGTGAGAAGATATTACAAACTAATGCAACTAACAGGTAAAAACAGGGCCCTATAGTGATACTAGGACTATTGCCATGAGATATCAGTGAAAATTCTCTGGGACCTATCCAGCTCTGCCCTGAAATTCAGCACTGCACTGTGGAACTCTGTGGTGGTTTTACACCCTGTTAACTTAGGCCTTGAGCTCCTACATCTCTGTAAGATGTGATTCAGTAGACAGCCTACCACCTGTCATCTTATAATCATGGGCCATGGCCTCTGCATTGTTGGAACCAGCATGGATCATATCAGTCCCTCTGCAGTAGTGATATAATTTTGATTCAGACCACCCACAAGACTGACATTGATAACATCTCCCTGCCAGATATGGTCATACATACATGCATACATCCACATAAATATTTCAGGCATGGGAAAGAATGTCTTTCTAGCCTGACAATATGCCAAAACATTTATTCTTATAATGCGTGTCCACATTTCTCTTAAAATATGTAAAATATTGTTTGCTTTAATATAATTTGATAGTCTATTCAATGCATCAGCTACTCTCTCTATGAACCAATTAGTACACTTCCCATTCCTATAAAATCTTCTACACATATAGTCTGATGATTTTCTACAACATTTTGATAAGCCCAAACATACCCAGAGATAATTTTCTCTAAATGCACTATAAATCTGAACAAGGTCTCCACTTAAATATCTTTATGAGACACTGTACAGCTTGTGATGTTTTAGTCTTTTGTGATAACTTACATTTTCACATCCATGGATGATCTCAGTATATTTCAGCTGTAATCTTTCCAGTTTACTCATGCTTGTTTTCTTATAAGAAGATTTCCATATTGTTATTCCATACTCAAGTTTGGATCTAATGTAACTAAAAACAATGATTTCATCATTTCTGATTTCCTAAACTTCATATATATTTTTATACAGCCTACAGTTCTATAACTATCATTAACCAATTGGTTGATATGATTAGAAAAACTCAAGTCTAGATCTACCTATATATCCAGGTCCATAAATGAATCTATGATTTCCATCACTGTGTGCTGTTTTAAATATTTAACTTTCAGTTTAAGTCTCCCAACTCTCATATGCTTAGTTTTTGGTGTATTTACCAGTATATTGTTCTCCTCTGCCTAACTGGTCAATTTATCAAGTGTTTTAGCGGATGTTACCTATCTGTACCTCATGTAATCAGTTTACCTAATTTCAACTCATCTGCATACAGACTGTAGAACATCTTGGATGAAAAAGATAGGTCTGAAAGATGCAATCTAACAGGTATGGGCCTAGAAGACAGCCCTGTGAGACACCCTGACTATAATCAAGAATTTCACTAGTCCAATTGCAGGGTGATACTTGCCTGTTCCTATCTGTAAGCCATGCAGCTATTACATCTTATCAAGAGTACATCAATACCTAGATGGTCTAATGTATTGATCAGTGTTTTGTGTATGTCTCTGTCAAATGTTGAAGTTAAATCTATATATATTACATCACAACACACATTTTCATTCATAACTGTTATTGTATTGTTATAGAACATCATGTTACAGATGGAAATAGATCTATTTTCAATATATGCATGCTGATATATGATTTCAAGTCCCAACCTTTCCAATTCTGACGATTATTTATCCAATATAACTTTCTCCATTATTTTTCCACAAAAGGAAAGTCAACTTATGGGTCTGTATGATTCTGGGTTTGTCCTAATTCTTTTTTCTTCAAGATTAGTTTAACAACTGCATTCCTGAAATTTTGAGGAATCTCCCCATGTTTATATGACCTAGGGAATAACAAATATAATGGTATTGTATGTTCATGCCAAAAGTGTTTTCAGGTCACTATTACTAATTCTGTCTCATCATTGCTCTTTGTTTGAGTCCAGTTCGTGTAGTTCTTTTTCAATGTAATCTAATTTCATTTCAGTATCTGAGCCTACCTGGATGGTCCACTTTCTGGAGCGAAAACTGCTCTTCACAATATTTTGTAAATCTATCTACAATTTTTTTTAAGTCTAAGAATAGATTTTAGAATCTACACGCAACTTGTATGTCTTTACTCCCACCACATATTATGTATCAATAAAATAGTTCCCTATTATGCTCAATATCTTTACATAGAGTTTTATTGACTTTTTCTTGATCTTGTCATTCACTATGTTTAATTTGTCTGTCCATCTTCTTTATTTTAGTTTTCAAAGTTGTAGTTGACTGTTATTCCATTTCTTATATCTTTTGTATCTCACCTTAAGGTATCCTTATGGAAATATATCCACCTGATGTTGTCTACCTATATCCTGAAGTTAAACATTTTTTTGCATTCAAACAATTTCTCTTTCAAAAGTTTTCACATTCTTTATGCAGTTTTTCCTATTGAACACATCACTCCAATTAGTTTTACATAGTGACTACTTTGCTTCCACATAATCAGTATTTAATCTTTTGTGCATTTAGTTTCAATTTCCGTTTTGCAGAGTTATCAATCAACAATTTAAGCTTTATAATATCATGATCACTACGCATCAATGGTGGTAAAACTTGACCTGAAGTAATGGTAATTTGTTTAGGAACACACGTGATGTCTAGTATGTTCCATTCCCTGGTTGGATTTTTTTTATAATCTGAAGAAGATATTGTTCCTGAACATAGATTGTAAATAATTTCCTTACTAATGTTGATTCAATAATATTGCAGTCTATTTCTGGTATATTTATGTCACCAGCCACTATTATTTCCTTGTGTTTCATGCAAGAAATAAATAAATTTTGCTAGGTCATCTGCACTTGACTTTGGTGGTCTATACACTCCGATTGTTATATGTTCCAGAGTTGGCTTTAGTGTCATAGTTAAACAATATACAGTATATACAGTATTACTATTATTATTGCATATATAGCAGTCACAGGTTTAATAACAATCATTAATCCCTATCATAACAGCTTCACTTGATTTTGTATTAGAATGCCAATTACAGTAAAAACATTTATACCTTGAGAGAACTGGTTTCCAGTCATTGTTAATCATGTTTCACAAACATTTACAATATCAATCGTAGCAAATCCCCCTCCAAAAAAATAAATAAATAAATAAAAAACTTTTATTACTAATACTCCTATCAATGACAACCATCAAAGATGCATCAAATGTTGCTATCTGTGAACTGTTAAATTTTTGACTTGGCAAAAATTCTGTCTTGTGTTTGTCAAAGTATTGCAAAATATCTGATGCAAAAATTTTCTTCCCTGATCTTGACGAGGGAAAAACATCCTATCTAAATACATGTGTGCCCAAAATTAGGCTTAGATTCTCTATACTTTTCCATTTTTCAAAATGGGACTTTTTTATGTAGTTATTTACCCAGAATATCTTTTCATTCAAGAAGATCTGACTTTCCTTTCTATAAGTAATTTGTAAAAAAATAAGTCATTTCACTAGTACAAGCTATGCTCTCTAAGAAGACTGTATTTTCCCTACTAACATAGAGCTCTTGTGGATGGGATCATTTGTACCATCATAAATAAAAACAGATCCATACTTCCTTACATTAAGGCAGCTTTTCTCCCATCCTCTATTTTTGATTCTGGCAAGACTAACACTATTTGCTGTTCATTATCTTCTCTGTCAATGTAAGTATCAGTTTCTCTAATAATTCAATCTCCAATTACAAGAGTTTCATTTCTGACAAGATCTGAAAGATCCTCAGCTTCTGATTTAATAACATCTGCTCTAACAATTACTACAAAGTTATGATCCTCCCCACCATTAGCCCTACTAATCACACATTTTTATTTATTATTACATTTGCAAGCACACAGTTCTCATCCAGATGGATTTGTACATTAACAGCTTGAGAAATGTTGTCAATTTCTGTCTTTCTTTTCTTTTTACTTTCAGTAATGTTTTTCAATCCTTCCGAGTCCAGTTTTGATTTCTTCCGTTTCACCCACTCTTTGCCTCTTTTTTCTAGCTTCTTTTTTTGCAAAAATGATGCATTTTTTCTGTAGACTTAATGTTTTCTTAAAGAACAATGTTATCATTCCTTGTAAGGGAAAGGGTGAGCTTACATTTTTGGTCTTAACTTTAACAGTATTATCAATGAATATAGAAGGTTGTCAGTTCTTCAGTTTTGTTGCAGATTATCTCCCAATGTTGTTTGTTTGTGGGATTCTGGATGATTTAGTGAGTGTCAAAAGCAACAGGTTGAACCTACGTGGGATGTCCTTACTATCTGGCCTTTTGGGAGAGATGTTTATTCAGGCCTAGTCATTTTAGTTAAATCTCAATGTTAGAATTTTGGATATCATAGTAGGCTGGCTAGGTGGGTTATTGATTTGTGATGTTTTTACAGGTATACATGTTTATTGTTTAGTACTAGTTTTTGCTCTTGCTGATATGAAGCCATGGGATGATTTATTTTTGAGGTTGCACCCCTTTGCTTTTGTCAATATTAAGACTGCACTCATTGATGATTGGAACTGCTATGTTTGTAAACAGACATAAAATATCCCTAGTGATATCACATTACTTAGGAGTATTGTATTGTATGGTCATTTAGTGTTAGGCCCATATTTGGGGCTTACTTACAAAAGAGGTACGCTAATTGCAGAAACCAATTTTTTTTGCTTATTCTAATTGTTTTGAAGTTTGTTATAAACAACTATTAGATATTCAAAGTACTGATCATATGACTTTGCTGTTTTCATTAGGGGTTAAGAAAGATGTTATACAGGAGGTAAAATATTTACAAATTGAATAGCTTAGTTGCACAGATTAATTAATGGAGCTATATGTTGAGATGTGTATGGGATGCTAATTTTAATGGAGTTTTGAGTGGTTCTTGGAAAAAAGAATATAGTGAACATAAAAAAGGGATGGTTTGACAAGAGAGGGTTCAAATGTTGTTTTTTAAACAAAAATATGTATATATATTTCATACACGCATTTTTACGCATTAATTTTTCATTAATAGTGTGATGTGATGAATGAATTGTATTTGCTTTTATTTTTATTTAATTAGCAGGCATATTTGTTTTATCTGTTGAAAGCAGTGTATATGCAACTTTAAATTTTAATTGCATAATTATGATGATTAACTAACAAGATATGAGTCGGTTCATTGCTATATAAGGTGTGTAGTATGATGTGCTGCTATTGAAGTCTGATGAAACATTTTTGAACGTGAAAGCGCTTACTTTTGGATCCAGCATTTGTTTTGAATATTAAACTCTTGAAGTGAAAACTGGAGTTTTTGTTAACATCAGCGTTGGTGAGCTCCTTTTGTGTTTTGTTGCTGAGTATATAGTTTTTTCTGAGGAGCACTTTACCCAGCAAGTTGTGGTTCTGTTGATTCAGTAGCATTTGGTTGCATTTTTACATTGCTGCTGGGACATGGCTGATGATATTGAAGTTTTGGATGAAATTGAAATGCCACAGTCTATGCATGGACCTTTATTCAGTGGTCTAACTTGTGTTACTACTAATCCATTATTAAAACTTACCACAAAGGAATTAACTGCTAATGGAGAAGCCACTGTGAATACGCTACATAATATGGAGGTTATATTAATAACGAGGAAGCTTGAAAACAAACTTCAGAAATTGAAAAGCATACAGTGGCAGAAACAGCACATGGAAGCATGTTTAAGCTTCCAAGTAGTTCCTAGAGGTCTGAGGGTGTTGAAGATGCCGACCTTTGGAACTACTTATCCGGACTTGTTATGTAAGTGGCAGAAATTGAATTTGGATACCAGCTATGGCTACATTAAATTGCTTGTTGAACAATACATCTTGATAGAAAAGACTTTAACTGCTGAAGTTAATACTATTGAAGCGGAGCTTAAGCTCATACTAAAATCTATGGAATTGAAAATTTTGCATGATGATTTAAAAACTATGGTGTCTTCTTTAGATAACAAACTGATGCAAGATAAGAAAAGAAAACTTGAACGTGACTTCATCGATTTTCAAAATGGTAATGTGTTTTCTTGGCCTAGGGACAATGTGAACAATAACTACACTAATAAAAACAGAGTACATGGACGATTTAACAATAATAATGTCAATAATAAGAGAGATGAGACTTTTACTAGAAGCAATTCGTTAGCATCAGCTTCCGCGCCTGTACTGGGGGCAGAGGCAGGAACAAATAATGCCATTGGCCATGACAATCCACGAGTTGGTACAGG
The DNA here is from genome assembly GCF_019279795.1 of Protopterus annectens. Classification (NCBI taxonomy): domain Eukaryota; kingdom Metazoa; phylum Chordata; order Ceratodontiformes; family Protopteridae; genus Protopterus; species Protopterus annectens. The sequence continues at coordinate 1,485,197,608 of NC_056728.1, read as the reverse complement.
CAACGTAATGACGTCAGCAGGCAGAGTAGTAGTGGAGGCGATGGTGCATTCGAATGGCATGGACATAGCTAATACTTTGCAAGCACAGGAATTGAGTGAAACAGTTGATTCAAGTACAAGGGTCGTTAGAAGAAGGGTACCTGATATAACTCCTTCTGAATCTACTGTTACTTCCAATCAAGAAGTGTTCATCAAGGGGAATGGATTTCATTCTTTTCCTTTGCCGATCAGGCAGCTCAAACGAAAAGCATGGTCACCACAGAACAAGGTAAGAAAAAGGAAGAGCACCGAGGAAATGTACGAATTACAAAAGAAAGCGCTATGACCCATGAACAGGGTTTAGTAGTCAACATTTCAAGGTACAGTTTAACGGAACATGAGGTCTCTGTTTTGAACAAGGGACTTAATTTTATACCTTCTGGTTTCACTGATGTTACTGACATTATAATAGACATTAAGATGTTCACTAGGAACATTAGTTTGAAATTGTTATTTGGTAATCAGACATGTAATACTAATGCAGATGATATGAATGGTCTTAGAAAACCTTCGACTTTTACACTGCAATTACACCCTATGTTAGATGCCTTTGAGCGTGCATGTGAGAAAGATTTGATAGATCTATATAAAAGGAATGATATCAAACCGGATTTCTTTAATATGACTTTGAGTGAAAAAGAAGCTATAACAAGTTTGCAAAGAAATAATGATATTATAATACGTCAAGCTGATAAGGGTGGGGTGATTGTGATAATGGACCATGATATGTATAGTAATAAGATTAATGACTTATTATCAGATGAACTAACATATCGACCTTTGAATGGCACCTCATTGAACAGGATTATTAAAGATGTACACAGTCATTTATATGATTTATTGCTAAGCAATGTGATAGATGTTGATATATATAAGTATTTTCAGGTAGAAAAACCATTGATTCCCGTTTTTAGGGGGCTACCAAAGATCCACAGGGACTTACTCAACCCTCCACTGAGACCTATTGTCTCAGGGATTGGATGGCTCACGGAGCCTATGTCTATTTATTTGGATAAACAATTTAAACCAATCGTGGAGGGGATTAAATCAATAGTGAAGGATACACAACATTTTCTCGAAAACCTAGCTGAACACAATACATCTAGATCATGTGTGGATAATGTCATATTAGTGACTTTAGATGTGGTCTCTTTATTCACTTCAATACCCAATCACATAGGGATGGATTATGTAAGGTTAATGCTCATAGAGAAAGACATCCTGAGTAATCTAGTCATGAAATGGATGTTGATTTTGGACATAGTATTGAGTAACAATGTTTTGATGTATGAAGACACTTACTTTTTACAGCAGAAAGGGGTAGCGATGGGGACCCCCTGTGCTACCTCCTATGCTAACTTGGTTTTGGCATATTGGGAGAGCACTTATGTGTTAGGTAATACTCTATTCCATGATAGTATTAAGTATTATGGACGCTTTGTGGACAATGTGTTTATAGCTTGGAGTGGTACTAAGGATGAATTAAATGATTTTATCACTTATATAAATGGCACTACGGATTTTTTGAGGTTTGAATGCACATACTCATTTGTTACCATAGAATTCTTAGATGTTAGACTAAATAAGGAATTTAATGGCATAGAGACAGTGATGCATAGAAAACCGTGTTGGAAAAACAGTTTATTACATCGTGATAGCATGCATCCCCAACATGTGTACTCAAATATATTGAAGGGTCAGGTCTATAGAGCGTCCAGGCTAACAACACAGGAGGACACGTATCAGGAACAACAGAAGACACTAGCGAAGAATTTTCTAGACAGAGGATACAAGCAAAGAGAGATTAGTGACACACTTGCATTATGTAGTAAACATAGAATGGGAAAGGGTAAACCTTTCTTTCACAGACAGACAGAAAACATTTCAGATAGAAAGGATTCTGAGACACACAATAAAAATAGATTGATAATTCCCTTTACTAATAGAAATACACTAATTAAAGAAGTCATTAATAATAATTGGAGAATTTTAACAATAGATGAGAAAATAAGGGATTTGGTAGATGTTAGACCTAACATAACTTATAGGAATATGAAGCCATTAAAAAGGTTATTATGTTATGAAAGAAACGGCGTGAATAGTAAGTTTTCTAAAAGGATAGGGACTCATGCGTGTAGATCTTGTAATCAGTGTGCATATATTAATAATGAAGATAGGTTCATTCATCCAGTAACTGGACGAGAGTATACTTTTAAGTTTTACGCAGATTGTAGATCCAGAGATTTAGTTTATTTAGCCCAATGCCAAATTTGCAAGTTTTTCTATGTGGGAAAAACAAACAGGACATTACGAGAACACATTAGGGAACATATATATATGCCATTAATAAAGATAATACAAATAATGCCCTGGCACAACATGTCCTGGATAATGGCACGATACACAGTTTTAAATTTATGGTCTTGGAATTAACCAAGAAGAGTAGCAGACTAGGTGATATTAAGAACCATACTGAAGAGATAGAATGTAGATGGATAATGAGGCTACAAGCACATAAAGCGTATGGTTTAAATGATAAGGTCTCACTCAAGCCTTTCTTAGCAGCAAGACCTTATAAACATTAAAGCTTGATATTGGATAGAATTAGTTTTTAATAGTAATTAATAATATTTAAAGATGTTAGCGTTTATATGTATTTTTATAAGTGTGTATATATTTTTATGTGTATATGCATTTTTCATGAGGAATATATAGATATACAACATGCATATATATTTATTTACATATATATTTATATATTTTTATATTTATAGTTATATTTATATATGTACATATATTTCATACATGCATTTTTACGCATGAATTTTTCATTAATAGTGTGATGTGATGAATGAATTGTATTTGCTTTTATTTTTATTTAATTAGCAGGCATATTTGTTTTATCTGTTGAAAGCAGTGTATATGCAACTTTAAATTTTAATTGCATAATTATGATGATTAACTAACAAGATATGAGTTGGTTCATTGCTATATAAGGTGTGTAGTATGATGTGCTGCTACTGAAGTCTGATGAAACGTTTTTGAATGTGAAAGCGCTTACTTTTGGATCCAGCATTTGTTTTGAATATTAAACTCTTCAAGTGAAAACTGGAGTTTTTGTTAACATCAGCATTGGTGAGCTCCTTTTGTGTTTTGTTGCTGAGTATATTCAAAGTACTGATCATATGACTTTGCTGTTTTCATTAGGGGTTAAGAAAGATGTTATACAGGCATACAAAGCATGGGTCTTCCTTTTATTTCCTATGGCATATACCCCAAATAACATCTCAATCTCAAAGTTAGAAACAATGATCACATTTAAAGAGAAAAATCTACTATATTGTTTTCAATTAATGAAAGATGAAAAGCTATATTTGGTTGATTATATTAAGAACACATGTATTTTAAATAAAGACATGTGGCTAGATGTACAATCCTGCAGATAACATGTAGAAGGTGAAATTAAGTTAATGCAACCAAGGATAAGAGATCATATCCCAAAATTAATTTAATATTTAATATTCTTAATGCAACAAAACACATTGGGACAGGGTCTCTTATTTAAATTATATTGAGTTGTGAGGAAAGAAACAAAAAGTTGCATTGACAATTATTGGAACTTTTTTACCCAAATTAATAATAGACCTCTGAGTGAAGAAGATAAAAAAGTAATTCTAATACCTTCTAAACATAAAACCTTATCTCTAGAATGGAATCTCTTTACCTGGAAATTTTAGCATACATCTTTCTTCATACCACATAACATTGAATTAATGTTTAAGTAGAAACAAGTTTGTTGGAGAAGTAAACAAGAACATTCAGTGGATTGCTAAAACATGTTTTTTGACTGTACTGTCTTAACACCTTACCTGAATAACATTAATCTCTTTTTACAGGCTTTTTTGGGGATAAATTTGTTTTATCTAAATCACTAATCCTTTTTAACACTCCTATTCCTATATGTGTTAAAACATGAAATATCACATTTTGTGGTCTATACTATCATGAGAAAGGTTATAACTCAGAATTGGAAGAACAAATCTAAACCCTCCTTCAAAGAATGTATAGATATTGAAACTGAAGTCTGTCACCTGGAAATCCTTACAATTAAGTCAAGAACACCCTTGATTACCTCTTGCAATAATGCATGAACAAAACTTAGAGATCTGGTTGAAAAGCAAAAATAACTCCTTTTTAGATTTAATGTAATGTATAATAACTTGAATCACTTGATGTTTAATGGACTCTCCTGTAAACAGGTTTTTTTTTGTTTTTTGTGAGAGGTTTATTTGAATTTGTTTCATTTATTATGTTCACAAATCTCTATAAATATTGTTGTGATTGTTTTACAAACTGAAAATCCAATAAAAACTTAAAAAAATATATCATTGACAAAAATCTCTTCACACGTACACAGCACAGTTTCTACACCAACTATTGTACCACTGGTACCCTCCTCAATTTCATCAGTACTATTAATGTCCATAAAAGTAATGGTAACATGGACTCCTCCAGATTTCAACAACAATATATCACTTTTGATACCATTTCCCAGCAAAAGCTACTAAATGAACTAATTTCCTTTGGTCTTTCTACATCATCCTTATTCTGGCTCCATAGTTAGTTTAGCAATAGACAGCAGACTGTAACATTGCTAACAGAACTCTCAGCATTTTGTAAAGTCACCATTTATTGCACTGAGCATTTGTGCCTATTTAACACTGTTTTGCAGATAAGTACATTTATTTGTCCATTAAATATGCAAATAGGTTCATAGCTTCATAGGAGGTTACTAGGCTAGTGGCCTTTAGAGCCTTTACAAGCCTAGCCATGTTAATCCCAAGTGTCCCCGTTTGTTCTTTTGGATAGATCACAGGACAAATTTATGAACAGATCTGGTTTGTGAACAAAAAACAGCTACCCCTGTCCATGAGAAATATAGGTGCCACCCAGGGGTGAATTTGTAGTCTCCCTTCCAAGTATCTATGTTGCATTTGAATAGGGTCAGTGAAGAACTCTGTTTTATGTGAATTGGAAGTCTGTTCCAGAGAAGTGGCAGTCTCTGGGAGACATATCTATCTCTCCAGAATGTCCTATTAATGTCACACACCAGGTTGAGATCCCTAAAGGGGGTGACTTTTGTGCCATTTGAATTGCAGATGTGCAGCATTTCCATTAGGGCAGGGTAGGAGATTGCCCTATAGGCCAGGCACAAGTCACCTTTCAGCAGCCTATAATCTCTGCATTTTCTTAGTGATAAACCTTGGTGGGCTAGTCACCTGTTGCATCTGTCTTGTGAGGTACATGCAAAAGGGTGCATTATACTCTATTAGTGGTCAGATGAGGGTCAAGTACAGTGGAGTTATGACATCCCTTGACCTGGATGCTATGCTCTTGCTTATGTGGTGCACTACATAGAAGGCTTTCCTTATCACTGTGGAAACTTGGTGGCCAAAATTCAGATTGCTATCAACCTGTGTTTCCAAGTATCTCACCACTGGGTGCTGTCAGTTGTAATTTGTTGGGAATTCCATTTTCCCAAAGGGAATATTAATGCATATTTTAATATAGTTTTAGACCATTGCTTTTGCACCAATCATTCATTTGTGTTAGCCCTTCTGGTAATATCTTGACATTAATGGGGAACTCAGTGATTGGGCCAGTTTTCAATCATCGGTGAACTTGGTGAGCCAGAGGCTGTCTACTTTGGAGTGGACTTCTGAGAAATAGATGCCAAACAGTAAGGGGCCCAGCACAGACCCCTGTGGTACTCCACTGGTGATGGGTCTAGTAGTGGATGAGGAGTCAACAATTTTGACAGAGTGTGTTCTGTCAGTGAGCCAAATGGTTACCCATCTAATAACATAAGGGTTAATCCCCAGTTGGGAGAGTTTTTCAATGAGGTCAGAGTGGGGGATTTTGTTGAAAGGTTTGGTAAGGTCAAGACAGGCTGTGTGCACTATCTTACCTTCGTCCATGGCTTTGGTGACATTCTCAAAGAAGTCTACCAATTGTAATAAGCATGATCTACCCTTAATGAAGCCAAACTGGGTTATGTCCAGAGTTTAGACGTCACCTATATCCTTGTTGATAAAGTCCATGATAATTCTTTCCATGGCTTTTCAGATGAGGCTGGTAGACTATTGCAGTTCCCAGGGTCAGCTTATTTGTGCAGGGGAATTACTGTTGTTGTTCTCCATTCTGCAGGAACATAGCCAGTTCTCAAGCTATGATTGAAGAGAACACCAAGTGGATCTGCTAGTTCTTGTTTTAGATTGTTTAGTAAACACCCTTGGATATTATCTGGCCCCATTGAGGCTGCATTTCTGGCCCTGGCGAGTGCAGAGATAACTTGTTCTCTAGAGATACTAGGCAGAGGACTGGTGTCAGGTATGTTTTGGGATATGGTAGGTGGGGAAAGGGGCGGTGAAGTTTGCACTGGATCTGTCAGCTAGCGGGTAGGCGATATCTTCCAGTGTAGTATGAGTGATCCTATCTACAACCAGTTTGACACATAGCTGAGCATTCCCTTTTAGAATTTAAACATAGATAGAATATGCCTTATGATTATCCTTGCCTAGGGATGTGATTCTAGTTTCATAATTTGCTTTAGAAGACTTTACAAGATTTTTGATTTCCTTGTTTAAGCTTAGGAGGGGACTCTTCTTCTGCAGAGTGCTATCCCTCTTGCTTTTAAACAACAGTTTCTTCTTATTATTATATAATCTGTTTATACTTGAAGTCCCCCATGGTGGTTTGTTTTCATGAGAAGATCTGGTTTTGATCCAGTCAGGTACAGCAGAGTTTATGCAGTTGCTTAAGTGTACATACAGGGCATTTGTATACACTTCTGCATAATGATCATTGATGTTAGTGATTGCAGGTGGGATAGAGCTTTTTATACCATTGCTTAGTAGACTGTAGTTAGCTTTTGTCAAGTTTTTTTTTATAATTTTTGTTCCTTTGAGGGTGTCAGTCCAGTAGTTACTTCAAAAAGGACTGATATGTGGTCTGACCTAACCAAGGAGGGCATCATGCATGGGGTAGTACAGTGACCTCCCATGTTGGTGAGTACTATGTCCAAAACATTAGAGATCCTGGTGGGGATACAGACCAGAGCATTTGTGTCAACAAAGTCCAGGAACCTCTGGAAAAGCATGCTTTTGCTCGTGTATGTCCCCCAGTCTATGGAAGGATAGCTGAAATCTCCATGAACAATGTGCTGGGCTGTATGGCAAAGGATTTCACTAAATCAAGGTAGGTGGTGTGCTTATCCTGGTTCATGGTGGGGGATCTATAGGTAACAATGATGTAGTGTACTTTCCCAATAGCTGATTGAACATGGAGTAGTTTGAGAGAGTCATGCTGTTTGACCAGTCTCAAAGTGTATTTGGTTTTTAATGAAGATGAATACATCTCCACCTTTGGTTCCTTCATGCTCATTTTGATGTCTGAAAGTATGGAAGGCACTGTAGCCTTGCATGGTTGTGGTGCTCTCAGCAGCCTTGTACCATGTCAAGGTAACTGCACAAAAGTCAACATCTTCCAAGGTGAGGAGTGCTCCCAGTGAGTGCAGTTTTATGTTTAAATTCCTAGCATTAAGCAGCACAACCCTGAGTTTGCCTTGATTAGATTTTGTTACATTAGAAAATTTGTTGTTTTGACATTACCTAAAAAAGGTACTATGGGGAGGCAAGGGCCTTTGCTAGTATTTAAAAGCCTGCGGGGGGGGGGGGGTAGGTGCAGACCATCTTTAGTAAAGCAGTGAGGTCTGTCTACTATATCCTCCCAGGCTAAAAGATACTGTATGCCCCTGGACTGACAAAAGAAGTTAAAGCAATTGTTGAAGTCAATCATTTTTTGTTTTTATTGTGGCATCATCCTGGGTGATGGAAGGATACTGCTTAGAACTAGCAGCATACCTGTTTAGGATACATAATCACAGAGTTCTGTCATGTTTCTCTTCATATAGTCTAGAGAGGTACGTCTCCTGTCATTCACTCCAACATGAACCATGACAGAGTTATAACAGTACTTGTTGAGTGACTGGAGTGCATGCATGATTTGTTGGATCCTGGCATGTGATAGGAAGCTGACTGTAACCTTCTCCTTGTCTAGTCTCATGAGATGGACATCTGTGTGTCTTACTATGGAGTGGCCTATGACCAAGATGTGTTCTGCCTTAGGGGATTATTTGTTGAGAAACGGGTGCGTGGGTTGATATGTGTAGTGGTTTCTTTTTGCTTAATGGTGAGTGTGGGTGGTGTGTGATTGGGAGGTCTCTGTTCTGTTTGTATGCTTTTAGTGAGTACCTCCATGTATATGGATTTATGTGTCATGATCCTATTTTGTGTGAGAGGTGACATTTGCGTGAGATGTGAAGCATGTGTGCTAACAACCTACTTGATGTCTAGTTTGTTTTTATGTGAAAGAATTGACTCCAGTTCCACAGTGCATTTCCATCTCTCAGAAAGGGTGTTAGTTTGCTTTAGGAGTAAATGGTTGTCAGTATACATGAAGTAATTGGTACATTGCCTCAAGATGCCTGTATCTATCAAGCTGGCAGGAAAAATGGTGGGAAACTGCCCATCTGATGTGGCAGGATTTTTCTGAATGTGGTATTTGGGAAGGAAGTGGGCTAGCTGGACTTAAGACTTTGGCTTAACTAGTGGCCTAGCTTGACATTTGAGTAGCAAAAGTAGTGGGTGGGTTGTGGATGATAAGTGGGTGGATTGTGGATGATAAGTGTGAGAAAGCTGCTTAGAGCTCAGCTGTGTTTCCCTTTGCTCAAAAGGAAGCATGGGAGAGGGTGAGTTCTACTGGAAGGTCTCTAGGGAAAAATTATGTTCTCAGGTGTTTGCATACATGCAGGGCACTGCTAACCCCTGTTGTGCAACATACAGCAAAAAGTAAATGTGAGGCTTATATACAAACAAATTTAAACAGTTTTTAACAGAACTTTCAATGGGGAAATCCCCAAAATGAGCCTTTCTCCAGCAATTCCCAACTCAGATGGGTCCTAAGCTACACACGTATGCCACAAGGGTGCAGGGTGGCCCTCTTAATGTAAGATGCTGGTTTAAGAACACAGGTGGCCCTCAGTGTAAGATAACTGGTTTAAGAGCACAGTGATGACAAACAGGCTAGACTCAGAAGGTCTGAATCTAGCAGCTAGCCTATGCTATAGCAAAACAATGTTTTACTAAAGTTTTTATGTTCTAGGAAAGTTTTTGCATCGGTTGTGGTGGCTGGAATTCTTCTTTCATTGTCTAGCCTATGCTATGTAAAGCAAGGAAAAATAATTTATAGATGATAAGGAGTAGGGGAGAGTCACTTAAAGGTCAATGTGAGAGTGTTTAGTAGTATACTATTAGATGACCTGCAGTGGTAGCACCATCTGCACAAACTGGCAACTCTTCGAGCAGATTTGAACAGTGGGAGATTATCAAGAGCATTTACTATAGAGGATTTGAAACTGGAGAGCTTTGCTTATATGCAAGCATGGGGAACCGCATTTGCACAAATACTTTTAAAGAGTTAAATCCTCAGGCCAATCAGATAAATGCTGTACAACAGAGGTCAGAATTCCCTCCGCATCAGTAATCCTTAGAAATAAGTTTAATAACCCTGAGAAATGTTCACAACACACAAAAACTTTGCAAAACTTAGACATTTTTTGGCAGACTCAGGAGAACTTTGGCAAACTCAGAACAGCTTTTGCAGTATCAGAGGAGGCTAGGAAATATTAGAATACTGTCTTCTAGAATAAGATAGAATAAGTCTTATAGCCATAGGTATCCAAGCCAGACACAAGGAAGTTCTGAATAAATGAGTCACTATACAGACTTATAATTATGCTTATATCTCAAAAATGGTATGACATATACAAAACTGCTTTGCAGCAAATTAAAGTTTGCATTTGTACAGACACAGGAAAAAATCAAACTGATAGTTGGGGTCTTTCAATTATGGTTAGAGAGAAAATATGTGTGGTTATAATAATAACTGTATATATTATTTAATTACTTGTTTAATGTGAAGTCACCATTATGTGTGGCTGACATATTAAAATTACCATTGTAAACATCAGTGTGCATTGAAAACTCTTTTTTTTACTTTATTGTATCCATAATAATTTTGAAATATATGCATTTGTTTTCAGGTGGGTTGCAAACCTGCTTTCTTGAAAAAATAACTTAGATGAAAGCTGCCTATCCATGATATCTGCAGATATGTCTGGAGAAGTTATTATTATTATTAATATATTTTTTTTTTACATTTGCTAAACATGTAATCTCACTTGGACACGTGTTCATTAACAGTGATGACCTAGCAAGACTGTCTGGTCAGGTGACCTGCTCTGAGTTACACAGTAGGCAAACATAGATGGAAGCAAGTAAATGATATACCCTTTAATTTCTGGAAGCTGTTTGTTATCTTTTCAGAGCCTGAATTATCTTCAGTAACTGCTAGACCTAATTTCATTCAGATTAGGTAGTAATAAGTTAAAGTTGGAGGGTGGTTACCATTTTTGACACTTTTCACAGTTCAGCTCCTAAGATATGCATATGCAATAAAGATATCTGTCTGCAGTAAGAATTAATTTTATTTCATAAGGATACCAAAGTATATTTTTTTCATCTGCTATTTGTCTTGGTCTAAATATATGGCTATATCACAGGCAAAATGTAGGCTTACACATCTGGAGATTTGAGCTAACAAGCTGTAGGGAATGCTACAACTGTTAAAATCATTGTGTATGAGTCATATTAAAGAAATGGTTATTGCATTTACATTTTACCACATCTTCTATAAAGAAGCTTGGTGTTTTATTCATATGACACTAAAACTGAGTTTCCCTTTGGTACTTTTCCTTTAATTATGTTATAATGAATTTTAGGTTCTGCCATAGGATGTGTTGGTGATGAAAGAAAACTTAAATGTATCTGGCAGTAATGTTTGGTACTTTTATTTGACTTGGCACTGCAACATTAGCATTTGTTTGAGTAAAACATGTTGAAATAAAGTAATTTGGCCATTATAGATATTTTTGTTTGATAACAAGTAGACAATTGAGAAGTACACATTTGATAATCTGACTATGATTATTATACAGCCTGTGGATGAATGTGACTGACTTCTATTATTCATTTGCTAATATGGCTTGCAAAGACCAGTGTTTTACATATGAATATGCGTGTGTGTGTGTGTGTGTGTGTGTGTGTGTGTGTGTGTGTGTGTGTGTGTGTGTGTATGTGTGTGTATGTATGTGTGTGTATGTGTATATGTCTGCAAAGCAATTTAAAATACATTGTGTTTACAGTTATTTTTAATTGGCCACAGTTGGACATTTGAGGTATACACTGTCAATATCATGGCTATAATTGGAGGGCCCAAACGCATGCAGTTTGTTTAAGAAAATGACTAAACTCATGTAGCATACATATTTATCAGAAGTTCAGTGATGAAAAGTATATCAAATATTATATGCGATATTGTCTAAGTTACATCACAGAGCTTCTAAAATCCCATGTCTTCTGCACAGTATAATTGGATTATTTCCTCCAGCAAAGCACTTAGAACAACAGGAAAATACATTGCTCTCCAGCAAATTCTATGTCTGACCTTCCTAGTATGACTGATTTCTATCAATGTTCCTTAACGTTATAGTTCATGAAAATGTTTCTATTCAAAAAATGTTTCTGTGGATGCCATGTCTGATGACAAATGAAAACAACGAGAATCATGTAGCTAATTTCTTAATAATTCTTGATAGACTAACTGGATGTAGGTTAAAACTGGATAAATAAAACTGAAACTTCTTGTTTTGAAGATGAGATTGGCAAAATTAACTATATGGTATATATTTGGATGTAGAGTCTATGTCACAAGCAAGTAGACCACAAAACGTTTGACCAGTTTAGAAATAATAATCTAGTACCATGAGTTTCTGCAAAAACATTCAAAACTATATCATGAATTAAGTATGCTAGTACGGGATAGGGGTGAAAGGAAATGGGTGCAGGACTCTGCAAGCACACCGAAAAAATTGAATACAGAAGGTTATAATCAGGTCTTTGATTATAGCCACACCACATTATTATGAGTTCAAGACATAGATGCCATGAGTGAAGCTCAAGATGTGAATCTTAGCATCCATGTCAAGAACACATAATAATGGGTTATGATCGATGAGACTCAATCATAACTCTTTATAGTGCATGAAGTCTTATCTACTCCATGTAAAGTACTTCTCATGTGCTGTCATATAGGCAGGAAGTACAGAAAAAGACAGAGATGTTTTTTTAAATACTAACATAATTTAAATAAGTTACTTACTGACTAGCATCTGTAAAGAGGAAAGATATTCAGGGACCAAAGGATTGCCTTTTCTCATATATCTGACCATCACAGTGTTTAAGGGATCTGTAACAATTATTACACACCTCTGAAAGCATTGTTACCATCTGTTCATGCACTACAGTAGCACTTAATAGGTTTATATTTTTTCTGATTTTAAAGGGTAATCACTGTGCTCCATGCATCACAAAATAATTACATCAGGAAAAATGCTATCTCACTGTGATATACTATACTTAGGTTTTCTTGTGATATTACAGCTTAAAAAAGCTAAGCTAAAGCTACTTGAAGCCCTTATTATACTGCATAGATTCATCTTTTACAAGTCCTAGTACACCCCATTGTGTGACTGGCCTAGTAACTATTAATACTCCATCCTGTTGCTAATGATCTTCAGTGAATAGAGATGTTGTGATTTCACTTAGTTCATACGATATAATTACTGCATTAAACAAAACTTCAACTTACATAGATTTATTCATTTTGAAATCAAGTAATTATTGCTTTCTCTTCTTGCTGCCAGACACTAGGTGTTTATTTTCTCCAGAGAGTCTTCAGAATGATTTATAATTGCCACTTTTAATGTTATGCATCTTAAGGTCAGAAATCATGTTCAGAATGCTTAAAAGGAGATCCCGTGAGCAAGATAGTTTGTCTTTCTCTGTTCTTGATTAGCGAGGGCTCAAGTCACCATTGTAAGTGAAACGCTTACCAAAACCTGGCCACTTCACAGATATTGTTGCTATAATATAGCACTTCTGTCCGGTAACCATGGTGAAATTCAGTGAGTGATGGTTTGGTAATATTTTAGTATATTCATTATATGTTATAATTTAGTTTAACAGTTTAAACTTTGGTGGTTGAGTTACTTGTCCATTGTTGATGTTTGCTTTTGTTTATCCTGGGATTTGTGACAGTTGTCAATTTCTACAGTCATAGTCAAAGTAGTCTTTAGGGGAGGCCCTGCTCTCCAGTGTATTTAACTGTATTTTATAAACAATACATCATGTCAGACATCATCATGGGACATGTTTTGAAAGGTGCAATTTGGCCCATGTATTGGTACACCTATATAATAGTCATCTCCATTCTTTTTGTGAAACAATCATTTTGCATTTTTGGGAGGCAAGTTTATCTGATTCATTACCAAGAGGCAGCTAATTTACTACATTTTATTGGACTTAGAAATCATTAGACATACTTACCTTAAACTGATGATAATTTGGTCCACCATCACTGCCAGATTAATCTGGAAAGGTGCTTTCAATCCACAGGTCATAGAGAAAGCCAGAAGGCTGACTAACCACAGAATACCAAAGGCAGCTCTACTTTAGACATATTAGTTATTGATCACCATGAATTATACAACAAGTAGCCAATCTATTTTCAAAAAAATGGTATCTGTTTATTTGGTTTTGATTTGAATTTGCTCAACATAAGGTTATCATTATTTTTAACTAAAATTTTACTATCTCAGTAACCAGCATTGTTTTATTTCATTTATTCTACTGCTGGAATACAAAGAACAACTATGATCCTATTTTTCTTGTGTTAATTTCTATGTGCTTCAACACAAAAAAAAAAACTTATGTCAGCCTGGTGAGTAGCTCTTTATGGCCTTGGTCCCTCTTTTGTTTACATTTTCTTCCCATTTTACCTTGCTTGGTATTTGATAAATAAAGAAATCAATTCATAATGGCACTGATCATGCAGTTGCAGGATTTGTTTGGGTTATGGTTTTAATCAAATCAAGGTATAGGTCATTGGGAGGCTTTATGTCATGCAGTGAGTAATTGGCAGGTTGTAGTAGTTTCATTTAAGTTATAAGATTCAATGTTTGCTTACAGTGGTGATGCTTACAGTTTATACAGACAGTATTTTAACATGTTATCATTCATCAATAAATTTATGGTCACTCCTGCAAACCAAAGTTGTGTCTTTATTTGGGAATGGGACTAAAAGACAAAGTACATCAGTACTTTGAGTGGATCTGTTTTCTAGTAAATAAGACTTGCAGCACAACAGGAGAGATATTGTTTATTATCACAAATTAATATTATACATCCACATTTACTATGAATATTTTAATTAGAATATTGAATTTTGTCTTGGCTCAAAATTCAGCAGCAAAATAATTCAAATAGTCATACGTTTAGTTCTGTTAGAAAGCAAAAATGATATCAGTACAAAAGTGCTCCTAGTATGGTTAGAATATGGGCGACCTATTATGGCAGCTGTCTCCAGGCGATCTTCTGTCAGTTGTATGCTGTCATTACCCTTTCTCTCTCACCACGGTATTCCATTACAAAAGCAAAATGTTTACTTGTAAAAGACAGAGCACAGCTCCTTCTAGGGTCCCTTCTATTAAAACTCCTAAATATGGATTCAACAGATCATATTTAATATCTACTCCCATCTGGAGTTACCCTACTAATGCCACTCCCATAGTAAACTTCGATCCATCCACCATAGTCTCTAACTTATTGGTCCTAAATTAAAGGACATGCTTCCTTCAGACTTAAAAGAATATAAATCATACTACAAATTCCAAAAAAAAAGAGAAAAGTAAAAGAAAGATATTAAGAAATCTACGTTTGGGTGCTTCACTCTAGATGTCATATTCTAAACTAAATCATTCCTTCATTGCAATCTTTGACATTACACATATATGTGGACTGCATCCTTCTGTTACATTTAAATTTTGTATATGTTGTATGCAGCCAGAGAACCCCTTTTTCTTCTTTGTCTCTCATTCTTTCCTTCTGTTACATTTAAATTTTGTATATATTGTATGCAGCCAGAGACCCCTTTTTTTTTCTTTGTCTCTCATTCATCCTTCCATTTTTATTCCCCCATCATGATATTTTATTTATTTATTTATTTATTTTATTTATCATTTGTTTGCTGGGAAAGTCTGATTAGGGCAGAGCCCATTTTCAGCAGAGGCACAGGAAGAAACAGTCCAGATACATGTCTTTTGAATGTGGGAGGAAACTGGACCACCTGGAGGAAACCCACATGAATGCAGGGAGGACATGCAGACTCCACACAGAGGGCACCCCAGCTGAGAATCAAACTGGAGAATCTCTTGCTGTAAGGTGACAATGCTAACTGCTGCACCACTGTGCTGCGCAACTATTATCGACTACATATTTGTTGATGTACTTATGTACTTATATGTAGATCATACTAAATTGCATTTGACTATATTAACTTGATATTCTAGAATTTGTTGTCTTGTTTAAACTCTGTAACTGTCTATACTTCATTTTATACATACTATTTATTTAACCAGTTTATACTGTTTCGTAAGGGAAAGGCTGAAATGGGCAACTGGAATCAGTTTTTTACCAAATTATATATTTAATGTGTTGGTGGGTCTTTGAAATCAACTACCTGCGGAATGTGTGCAGTAAATAGTAAATAAGAATACACACACACACACACACACACACACACACACACACACACACACACACACACACACACACACACACACACACACACACACACACACACAATTTTACCTATACAACAGACATATACAACAGACCTTTTATGTAGCAACTCACTGTCCATATTGGCATTATTAGCATTCAATGGAAAGTGAGGACCAGTTAGACAGAAAAAGAAGAAATCTGTGTGTTCTTCATATTGATCACTGCTGCAGTAGTCTTAACTACATGGGACATTACTGCCAAGGATATAACAGCCAGCCAGCTTCCAAAGATTCAGGGTACCTTCCACGTGCCCAACCTGTAAAGCAGCTTGAGCTGAGCTGACTAAAAGACAAGTCAGGGTATGGCTCCTTGAAAGTTTTACTACTGCTGAAGAGCACACTTCTCTGAGGCTTTTGAGGCTAGACAGTTGGCTTGTGTTAGCTGGGCAGATAAGTTCCCTTTAGGAGGAAAATCTTCCATTTTCTTATTTCTTTTACTGATGTTTTATTACTTACCTCTTCAGGAAAGTTATTTTAAAGCTATAAGTATTGTGTTTCAATGGATTGTTTCAAGACTATAATATACTTTTAAATCAAGCACTCATCATTTCTGTCAGTTTAAAAGTAGTGTCAGCTAACTGATAAACTATCTTCTGCAGAGAAATTGTGTTTATTTTAAGGTTGTAGGGCTGCCATGGTGTTTGTAAATGTCTTTTACTGATTTTTTTTCTGTAAAAAAAACTTTATTGGACTAGTAGTTTTACTGGCATTGGTGCTTGTTCTTCTTAGGACAGAGGCACCATTTTCAGTTTGACCATGGAACAGGTTATCACTCCCACAGCTGGTCCTTCTTCTAGTCACATAAAGAAAAAGTTAAGCAAACAAACTTTGCCACCACAACAAACTAGCAATTTGCCTAAGCTGCAGTTGGGTGACTCTGCTGTGGCCATTTATTTTACCTGAGACCACTCATCTTTTACCCCAGAACCCTCTGGTGTAACACCTACAGCCACTACAGACTGGGACCTAGCCATATCCTCTGCAGCTGCTGAGGTCCCCTCAGTGGCAAGGGAGAACCACTCATCATTCCTTGGAAAGGGAACAGGGAAGATTTCCCTGTTGTGTAAGAATGCTGTGCACATCCCTGGGGAAGGAGCAGCTGCTATTACTAACATAGTTGAGTCCATATTTCCTGTCAAAAAGAAAGAGAAATCCAAGCATATATCTAGTCTTCCTCAAATTTCTTTAAATAAGGGTAGTTTACTGGGACTGGCTCAGAGTTTGAGTCAGGCTATTGATCCTTCTTGTAGAACAGATTCTTGTAAAAGAAAGAAGGATGCCTCCTTTTCTGAAGAGATTCAAGATTCTGAATCTGAACATGAAGATGCAGGGATGGATTCAGGGTTTTGTCCTCAGATTTCTGATTCAGACTCAGAGAAGACCTCTCTTTCTGATTCTCCCTGTGTGGGTTTTTATTTCTTTGAGACTATTGCTAGAATGCCCCATTATTTTCAGTGGGAGAACAATGAGGTTTCTCAGTCCCTCCCGAAATACTATTGAGTTGTTACAGAAGAATTTTCAAAAACCTGCACCCATTCTTCCCGTCCCATGTGCTTTAGATAATGTGTATTTTACTGCCTGCAATTTTCATGATATTCAGACAGCTGTCCCAACTCATTCCCTCCAGTACAACTCTTTTGAGTGTGTACCTTTAACTCCTAGTGGGTGTGGCCTGAGCCTTTAAAAATGAAGTTATCACCTTACAATTCTAACAAATACTCATTGACAAAAGTCAAATATCAATACACTTGTGTTTGCCATCATGTATGCTTCAAGATAAAATATTCTGATACCCTGTATGTAGCATGGTTTTGGAATTATTAATGCAAGTATGAACAAGTAATATTTGACGTCTACTGCAGATGCACCTGGAGGCATCACTTGGATGTAATGAGTTAAAAGGCAGATTAGATGTATAAAGTTCCTTATTCTTTTAAAATTGTATGCAGTATTCCCAAACCTGACCGAGCAGCTATAGCCTTAGTTGACTCCTATCCTGCTAAGCACTTAGTTAATTCCAATCCTACTCTTTCAAATAAGGATTTGACAATTACTGATAAGTATTGGAAAAAAAGTGCATACTTCTGCAACTTTAAATTTCAGAATTTTAAATGGTCTTGTATGTCTTTAAGGAGGTTTACTTGGCTGCATTTTCAGAACCTCCCAGATGATGTTAAAAAAATGAGAATTGAAATTCTCCCTTGGATAGAGATTTATTATTTGGCCGGTGTGTTGCACAGATGATCAGAAAGTGTGATGAAAGTGATAAGCTGTTCCAGGGAATCTCTAAGATTTTTCAGCCCTCCTTTTCCAGATTGCCTGAGGGATTTTCTTTCTCTTCATCTACTTTCAACAAAAAACAGAATAAGCAGTCTCAACAGAATTCAGGTAAACAGATGTTTAAGAAGTGGCAAGGATGTTCCAAAAAAATGTCTCAAACTTGCCAAACCCCAGGACATTCCAACAAGTCTGAAGGACTATTTAAGAGACGTTGTGACTCCTTCCTACCATGTGGCCCTCTTTTTCTTGAATCTCCCTTTTTCTCTTTTGCAACAGATTGTTTCAGACAAATAGGTTCTAAAAATCAGTCATCAGTGTTACAGATGGCAGTGGTAGGAAGTTCCTCCTTTCCACATGGTCATTCCTGATCCTGCAGATCAGGCTGTTCTGCTTCCACCTGTCCTTCATCACATATTGTCCCAAGGAGTGATAGAAGCAGTTCAAGGGTTTTGTTTAAGGATGTTCCTAGACCTAAAGAAAGGAAATGCTTGGAGACCAGTTCTGGATCTTTTTCCTTAAACATGTTTGTGATAGTGACCAGATTCAAAATGACGCCAGTTCACAACCTGCTGCTGCTTATTCTTGCCCTTTCAAGTTTCCTGGTAAAACTAGACTGAAACAATGCTTATCATCACATTCCTATTAATCCAATCTCCAGGTGTTTCTTATGGTTTTGTATGTCTTGATCACATTATCAGTTCTCTGCCTTACTCTTTGGACCAGCCACTGCACCAAGAGTGTTCACAAAGTGTCTAGCTCTAGTTATAGCTCACTGCAGGCTACAGGTTATCCTCCATTTTTTCCATATTTAGACAATTTGCTTATCTTTGCAGTTTTTTTTTTCAAAATGTCAGAATTCTATCTCATGGGTGAGATATCTCTTGCAAAAGTTGTGATTCAAAGAGAACATTCAAAAGTCTTTTGTGACTCCCTCAGAAGACAGGATTGTGTTTCTAGGTTGTCAACTAGACACATGAGTTCAAAGGGCATTTCTTCCACAGGAAAAATAATAGATCTTTATTTAGATCTATTCCTAAGTATTTTTAACTCAGACTTCAGTTACTGTAAGGGAATAGCTCCAGATTTTGTGTCTCAAGGCATCTATGATTCTCAAGATGCCCCTGGCAAGATGCCACATGAGATAGATACAGTGGTATCTGAAATATATTTGGTCCTGGCATAAACACCCTTTATCTTTTCAGATCCCAATACTGGGATTTGTCAGAAGATAAATCACTTGTTTGAGATAACAGATATCCTTAAATCAAGGCCCCCCCTTCTCCCACCAACTTCAAAGCAGTCAATCATCACAGATGCTTCAGACTTTACTTGTGGAGCAATTTCAAGAGAGATAAAAGTGCAGGGGTTGTAGGAAATCAAGGGCAGATACAAGCACATAAGTATCAAGGAGATGCTTGCCTTCATCAAGGCACTCAATTTCTGAACCCTCTTTGGTCCCTGGGACTTCTTCAAGTGGCTACCGGTAATTCTACAGAGATGTGGTACATCAACAAGCAAGACAGGAATCGGGTGCTACCCCCTTTGCAGGCTAGCCATGTTAGCTTGAGATATAGCTTCACTGCACACTCTCACTCTACAGGCATTGTACATTCTGTTAGAGCAAAATTGTGTGGCAAACAAACTGAGCAGGACCATGTTGGACCCTTATGAATGAAAGCTAATTAAGGGGGTCTTCCAAGATTTGATCCATCTGTGGGCATTTCCTCAAGTAGACCTCTTTGCCTCCTCTCTGAACAATCAACAGACAAAATTTCTCTTCTACAACTCCATGCAAGAAGGCCTGGAAGACGGATGTCCTTTCTTTTCTTTGGACAGGAATGTTCCTCTATGCCTTTCCACCCTTTCCACTAACATACAGGGTAATTCTGAAGATTCAGAAGTAATCTCCCAAGATCACTGTGACGACTCCCTTCTGGCTCAGGCAACAGTATTCTCCCTTCTGTTGGAAATGGCCAGAAGCAATTACCACAAGCTTCCTCACAGAATGAATGTACTCACACAAGAACAGGGGTGTTTGATACACCCCAACATTAATCATCTTCACTTGACTGCCTGAATGATAGGGTCTTAATTCCTTTTAGGCACCTGTTTTCTGAGGACGTGCAACAAGTACTAATGGAGGCAAGAAAGCCTGCTACTAGAAAATCATGTATTAGCAAATGGAAAAGGTTTTCTAGTTGGTGTCAAGGACATAACCAGCACCCATTCAGGCCTAGTTGTTCTCTGGTTTTAAAATATCTCTGTGAATTATTATCCAATTGCCTTTCTTATATCTCTGTCAAGGTTCATTTATCAGCCATTTTAGTATGCCTACCCATGCATCCTCCTTTATTAAGGCAGTTGCATGTCAAAAAGCTCTTGAAAGGGGTTTTGCACAAGTGGCATCAAAGTAAACCAGTAGCTCCTCCTTGGGATCTTAATTTTCTGTTAGAGAAACTGACACTTGCTCCATTTGAAACATCTAATTTGGCCAACTTGAGGTTTTTAACATGGAAAACAGTTTTATAGATAACTCTAACCTCTGCAAAAAGAGAATCTGAATTGCAAGCTTTTTATGATGAATCAACCCTACCTCATTTTCTGCAAGAACCAGGATGCTTTGAGGAACTAATCATTCTTTTATGCCTAAAGTGCTATCTGAGTTTACTTTAAGTTAGGCTATCCATCATCCAGCTTTATTTCCTGAACCTAAAAATGAGGGAGAAAGGCTAGTGCATACATTAGATGTCAACAGACAACTGAGGTACTATCTTGATAGAAGTTAATCCTTCAGATCATTGGATCAATTACCTGTTTTTTATGGTAAGACTAAGGGATAACTGCTGTGAAAACAGACTATTTGCAAATGGTTGTCTAAGACTATTATCTATTGTTATAGCCACCACGACAAATCTATTCCCGGCAGGGTCAAGGCCCACTTTACAAGAACCTTGTCTTCTTCAATGGCTTTTTGGAAAGGAGTGTATTGTATAAGTACTTTAGATGCTGCTGCTTGGTCTTCTGCATATACTTTTACAAAGCACTATAAGCTGTACTCCTTCTCTAGATCTAGATCATGATTTGCTAGGACCATTCTCCAGGGGCTTTTGGACAGTTTTCCTTCCACCTCTCATAGTTAATTATGGTAATCTACCCATATAACTAAGGCTACTGCAGCAGTGATCAATATGAAGAATATAGTATAATTGTATAAACTGAACTTACCATAACAGTAGATGTCTAGATGATCACTGCTGCCTTAACTGTTCCTTCCCTCCACCCCCTTATTTTTGGTGTGTTTTTATGCCAGCATGTGCACATTTATTTTTGTTATTCCATTATCCTATCAGGGCTCTTCTTCTCTCTCTCTCTCTCTCTCTCTGCTGTCAGGAAAGCTCTGAAGGGCTCTGTACCCAAACTTGTCTTTTCGTCAGCTCAGCTCAAGCGGCTTGACAGTTTGTATGCATGGAAGGTGCCTTGAAGCTTTGAAAGCCAGCCAGTTGTTATATACTTGGCAGGCTATAACCTATATAGCAAAGACTACTGCAGCAATAATAATTTGAATATCTACTGTTATGGTAAGCGGGTATCTTGGAGGGAATGGGATTTCCAACAGCTATGGATTTGACATAGCTTTGTATGTTAAGCAAAGATCACCTTGGAGTAGGCGATATACTATGGAGTAAAGCTGTATTTTTTTGAGATGGTCAGTGTACAGCATCTGTTTGAGTCCTGTAATCCTGTTTGTGAGGTACTTCTGTGGCCTTTCCAGTTGTTGCAGATGTCTTGTGAGGTACATTCCAAAAGGGGCGTTGTACTCTATAATGGGTCTAATGAGAGCTGAGTAGAGGGGGACAATGACCTTTTTTTTCCTGGATGAGAACCCTTTCGTGATGAGGTGTGCCATGTAGAAGGATTTACTGACTACTGTGGTGATGTAATTATCAAAGGAGAGACTACTGTCCACCTGAGTCCCAAGGTCTCTTATCACACCTTCAGCATTAAGTGGACTGCTGCCTATGTGATAGTTCATCAGTACAGAGGTTTTACCAAAGGGGATGACAGTGCACTTTTTGGCATTGAGCTTGAGGCCATAACTCTGTCACCAGGCATCTGTCTCAGTGAGGCCCTTCTGTAGGATGTCCACGTCATTTGAGGACTTGACTATGGCATCTAATTGGCAGTCATCTGCAAACTTAATCAGCCAGAGGACCTCTGTGTTAGTCCATACTTAAGAGAAGTAGATACCAAACAGTAGTGGACCAAGGACTGAACCCTGTGGTAATCCACTTGTCACTGTTTTGAAGTCAGATTTGGAGTCTGCAACTTTTACAGTGTGGGTTCTGTCAGTGAGCCAGTTGGCAATCCATCTTGTGACATATGGATTTATACCTGGTTTAGTGAGTTTATTTATAATTCCAGAATGGGGGATGGTGTCAAAAGCCTTGGCGAGGTCAAGATAGGCTGTGTGAACTGCCCTACCCTCATCTATAGCTTTGGTGACTGTTTCAAAGAAGTCGATCAGGTTCAGGAGGCATGATCTGCCTTTCACAAACCAGAACTGGGTGGGGTCCAGAGTTTGGGGGTTACCAATGTCCTTGTTTATGAGTTCCATAATGATACATTCCATGCCCTTGCAGACCAGGCTCATCAGGCTAATAGGGCAATAGTTCCCGGGGTCTGTGGTGGCTCCCCCTTTGTGGAGTGGTATAACTGTTGCTGTGCACCATTCAGTGGGTACAAAGCCTGACATGAGGCTATGATTGAACATGGTGCTTAGGTGGGGGGCCAGTTTGTTCTAAAGTTCATGTAGAATGCAGCCTGGGATGTTGTCCGGTCCCATGTATGTTGTGTTCTTGGCTTTGGAGAGTGCAGTTTTTACCTGTGCAGTTGTGATTACAGGGACTTTGCATTCTTCCTGTATAGATATGGGCCCTTTAGGGTGTGGGGCGGGGTAAAGTTAGCACTGAACCTATCAGCCAGGATGTTGGTGATATCAGTTGGTTCTGTAATTTTTGTGCCATTGTGCTGTAACTCAGAGCAGATCTGGGTGTTGCCATTGAGATTCTTAACATAGCTATAGAATGCTTTGCGGTTGTCCTTAGAATCAGTGGCAATCTGTTTTCATAGCTATCTTTGGAGGATTTTATGAGGGATCTCAGCTTCTTACTGGGACTGACTAGGGAGCTCTTCCACTCATGGAATTTTACTCTCATTTGCAACAGTTTCTTCCTTCTGTTGTAGAGATGGTTTATAACAGGGGACCATCAGATTGGCTTCCTTTTTTTTAGCGTCTTGGTTCTGTTAGGGTTAGCACAATCCATGCACTCATGTAAGTGCTTATAGAATGCATTTGTGTAGGATTCAGTAGTCATAACTGTATTGTCCATCTGCATGGGTGTCATGAAGTTCACCACTTCAGTCTTAAGAGGCATGAAGTTGGCTTTGGAGAAACTTTTTACAGTGGTTTCCTTAATGGGAGTGGGGGCAGGATGTGGTTATCTATGGTGATTAGCTTATGGTCAGATCTGACCAATGAGGAGCTGACTTCAGATTTGGAACACCGGCCACTCATGCTGGTAATGACTAGGTCTAGGATATTGTTGCCCCTGGTGGGGGTGTAGATACGTTGAGCTAGGGCATTGGAGTTTATGAATTCTTGAAAGCGTTAAGTGAAGGAGTTAGTACATGAGTAGTTTTCCCAGTTAATGGTGGAGTAGTTGAAATCGCCCATTATTAGGGTGTTTGGTTGAACCATAATATTTTCCAATATACAAGAAAAGAGGAGTGGGAATCGGGCATGGTGGGGGCTCTGTAGCAAGCTACAATTTGGATTGTTGCTCAGAGTTAGTTGCACTTTGATAATTTTGGATGCATTACATTGGGCAACTAGGCTGGAGGTGTGGATATCCTTAATGAACATGGACACACCTCCGGCTTTGGCGTTCCAGTCCAGATTAGATGGTGGAAATGTATGGTATGATTTATAGCCTGGTAATGCAGGGGTGCTCTCTTGAGCCTTGAACCTGGTTTCAGTCACTGCACAGATATCAATGTTTTCCATTTAAGGAGTGCCTAGAGTGAGTACATTTTGAGATTTAGACTTCTAGCATTGAGTAGCATTACCCTCAGTTTTGCTTGCCTGTATCTGTTATGGTGATGAGTTTGTCATTTGAACCTTGCCTAAAAAAGGCACTATAGGGGCGGCAAGAGCCTTAGCCAGTATCCAGAATCCCAGGGGCAATAGGTACAGGCCATCTCTGGCAAAGCATCATGGCCTGTCAACCATGTTGTCCCAGGCAGACAGACACTGGATCCCCTTAGAATAACACCAGAAGCTTAGCCAATTGTTGAAGTCAATCATTTTGTCCTTGTACTGCAATATCATTCTGGGCAAATGTAGGATGCTACTCAGGGCTAGGGTCATATCTGCCTGGACTACAAGATCAGAGAGCTCTTCCATGTCTCTTTTCATGCAGTCCAGGGAGGTATATCTCAGGTCGTTCACACCTACATGGATAATGACAGTCATATTTGTATGTGTTGTGGAGAGACCTGAGTGCATGGGTTATGTGGAGAAACTGGCACCCAAGAAGCAGCTAACAGTAACCTTTTCCTTGCTTAATCTGATGAGTGGGACATCAGTGTGCCTGACTATAGAATCACCTATGATTAATGTGTTGGGTATATTGTTTTGCATTATGGGCTGTGTTTGAGTGGCACACTGAGTCTGTGGGCTATGTGTCATTTGGGTTGTGTTGAGGGGTGGAGGTTGCTTGTGTTTCTCCTTTGGAGGTCTCTGTTGCTTGGGCAGATTATTATTGAGAGCCTCCCTGAATTTTTTGTGTTTCTATGTGTGGGTTTTGGTGGTGTATGTTTAGTGGGACTATGTCATGAGTGTGGTGTGGTGCAAGTGTTTACCTTCTCCTCTTGACCGACAAGTTCAGTCTTGGTTTGAGAGAAACTTCCTATGTACCCAATAGTGGCAGGATGAGGCTGGTCCACGGAACCTTTGGTTATTTATCTAGAAGATGAGCTTAAGAAATACTTAGAGAAGGTTTCTACGGTAATTAAACATACAGTGCAATTTTTACATCAGCTCTATGAAGTTTTGAAGAATAAATCCAACTTCTCCAATTTACTTCTGGTCACCATGGATGTTAATAGTTTATTCACTTCTATACCTAATCAGTTTAGTGTGGAGGCCATACTACATCTATTGAGAGAAGAAAAGAAAGATTCTTATGTCATCTGTACACATTTAGAGATGGTCCTAGAGAATAACGTATTTGTTTATGACAACACCTCTTATTGGCAAAAGTGGGTGGTGGCAATGGGAACCCCCTTCACAAACAGCTATGCCAATTTAGTTTTAGCCCAATAGGAGAAAAAATGGGCCATAGACAAAGGAAACACATGGGCTAAGAACTTTGCATTATATAATTGATTTATGGATGATATCTTTGTCCTATGGGATGGGGATGAAGAAGGAATTGAATGATTTGTTGAATATCTGACAAATACTACTACCTTTCTTAAATTGAAGTCAATGTATCTAGAGAAAAGGTGGCTTTCCTAGATGTCAAATTGCAGTTTGATCCAATTAAGGGAATTGATACCATGTTATTTAGGAAATCAATGTGGAGAAATCACATTGCATTGTTCCAGTATGCATCCTAGGCACATCTTCCGCAATAAAGTGGATAATCAAATGACATGTATTTCTAGGTTATACACACAGAAAGAGACTTTTATGCAAGAAGAGAATAATTTAATATGTGATTTTGCTGAATGAGGTTACAAGATGGACAAAATTAAGATGACTAAGGAGCAAGCCATTACCACATGGGCCAAAAAAGGCAAACTATATTACTCAGCATCTTATCAACCAAGCATTACTATTGAGGATTTGAATACCTCTGTCTATGAAGGTTATAAGAATAGACAGCTATCACTGAGAATGAATATTACCTATAGTACTGATAATGCTGTAGTATGTTCAGTGATCAGGAAATACTGGCCTATTTTGACCTCGGATAGTAAACTAAAGGAAATAGTAGGAGAGGCTCCCTGCTTTACCTTTAAAAACAGGAATAATCTGAAAAGGATGTTATGTAGCAAGAAGGGAACAAGGTCGATCAATGTTAGATCTCCCCAAAAGATGGGTACCTATAGATGTGGCACATCCAAGGCTTGCTCAGCAGTTAATACCAATAATAACTTTATTCATCCAACTATGGAGAAAATATATTGGTTTCAAGGTTATGCCAATTGTCAAAGCAATATAGCCACATGTGACAAATGCTGAAGTTATTATGTAGGAAAGATGAATATGATGTTAAAGGAACATATATTTAAACATCGATTGGATATTAGAAATCATACACAGACTAATGCTCTATACACCCATATCCGAGTGAATACTAGACATTCCTTTACATTCATTGTCATTTCAAAAATAGAACCCACTGCAAAGGAAGGGGATTTAGTTAATAAAACTGAAATAGAAGAAGAAAAATGGATCATGAATCTGAGAGCAGACCATCCACCTGGTCTAAATGGACAAGTACCATTGAAACCGTTTTTGAAAGAAAGGAGATTAAGTGTCAAAAAAAGTCTACTCAGTCAATTATAGTATATTCTTTATTCATTGGCCATCTAATATGCAGCTCTAAACATTTAGTTTACATCCTAAATATCAAATCTCACTACTGAGAGTGGAGTGATAGAGACAATTTTCATTGCAAAAAGTTGACAGAAGTCATTGAGCAAATATCTAGTTTTGTTTCAAAAGTACTAACTATTCTACCACCAACATAGTTTCACTAAGGAAAATGTTTTGTGTGAAATGTATTGTTAAGTTATTGATAGTACTAACATTACTTCCATGAAGTGGCATCGTATCTCTTCCTATGAATGTTTTCAATTGGCTGCCTATGAGAGTTTTAACTATTGATTGATCAGAGAATAGGTAGTTGTAACCATATATTTGGATTAGTATCATCAGATAAGGTTTTCCATGGAAACAAAAGAACATAATCCCAGAGGTCCAGCAGGAGCATTGTATTAGAAAAATTTAAGTCAAGACGCAATAAGGACTAATACTGAATTTATTAAAGGATCACAGCTCCTTTAGCAATTTTTTCGGAGATATGCTCCCAATAAAGTGAAACAGCCTATTCCTTTGACAAAGAAAGTTTCCTATTCAAGATAATATGATGTTTAATTTAAATAGGAATACATGGAAGAAATACAACTTTGTAGAAGGCATCGTTCGTCTGCCATTTTCTTGTAGACATCTAAGCTTAAAAGTGAAGCACCATATGAAGTGTCTATGGATGGTTCTCATTGGTTACCAAAGTAAATTGGGTTTGCTGACTGGGCAGGAGATGAACAGCACTAACCATGCTAACTGAAAATTTATTTTGCTAGCAAGATGTTTTAGCTAGCTGCAATTGTGAATTTTGTATGACGTTAGATGCAGAATGAAAATTTTCCAGAACTCTGTTTTAGAGTATATTGTTGAATAAGGATCTTAGTTGCATTTTCTATTTGCCATCTTCTCAGAGAAAAGTATGAGCATAAATGTTGTAGAATACAATGCTCCTATTGGTCATAAATGTTAATGTGACATGCCGATTGGATAGAAGATGTAAAGCATTAACCATATTATTTTACTTATGATGGAAATTAAGGCGCTTTGTGAAAGTTTAGCTACAGAATGCAAGGGCCCCTGGAAAAAAAATTAGGTTTTTGTGGCATTATTTACTTGCCGCATTCATGTAGAAATGCATGGATAAAAGCAAACTAATATATAAAGCTCCCTTGTCTATGGAAGGTTTATATTGGCTGCCAACGCAAATCTGATATGCCGATTGACTAAGAAATGAATAGAATTGACTATGCTTTGAGTCAAGGTGTTATGTGAAAGGTTATTTATAAACTATAAGAGCCTTTGCAAGAACATTGTTGTGGATAAAATCTAATTTTCTATAAATAGTTTAAAGTCCATGAATGAATTCTAGCTATATGGAAAGCATCATTAACTTGCCGCTCATTTTGGCACTAACATACAAAGTTCCCTTGTTTGTGGAAGGCTTCTATTGGCTGCTAACATGAATCTGATATACCGACTGGCTAGGAACTGAATAGCATTTACTATGCTTTGAGTCAAGGCACTTTGTGAAAGTTGAACCATAAATTATAAAAGCTTGTGAAAGAGCATTGCTGTGGACAAAATTAAATTTGCCAAATATAGTATAAAGTTCATGGATGAGTTATAATTGTGTGGAAAGTATCATTAACTTGCTGCTTTTTTTGGCACAGATTGAAGACAGATCGCAAGAGCTCCTAAAAGATAAAAATGTAGACACCAAGTGATTTTGCAAAGTATAAAGCATGATACTATATCCTGTCTTGTCTTGTTAACTAAGGTCTTTGTGACATTATGTAATTGCTGCCTTTGTGAAGAAGTTCATGTTTAAAAGTGAAAAAATATACAAAGTTCTCTTGTTTGGGGAAGATTGCTATTGGTTACCAACTCGATATTGGTATGCTGATTGGGCAAAAAAAAAATAGCATGAGCTGTGCCATCTCATATCATCACTTGTCTTAAGGTGCTCTATGAAAGTTTAATTATAAATCTTAAGAGCCTTTATAAGAGTACAGCTGTGGGTAAAATCAAATTTGTTATAAGCAGCGCTAAGTCCCCTGAGATGATTGATTAGGAATGAATGTGAACTAAGGTTTTTGTGGTATTATGTATATGCCGCTTTTGTGAAGAAATACATGCCCAAAAATGAAGTAATGTATAAAGTTGCCTTGTCTGGGGAAGATTTCTATTGGTTGCCAACCTGAATTTGGTATGCTGATTGGTTGGAAAAAAAATAGTATGAACCATGCCATCTAATGTCATAAATCTGAGTTAAAAGCTCTTTATGAAAGATTAATTATAAACCATAAGAGCCTTTACAAGAGTACAGCTGCGGGTTAAATCGAATTAGTCATAAACAACGTAAAGTCCATGAATGAGTTATAATTATGCAGAAAATACTTTCGATCTGCCGCTTTCTTGAAAGTTGTGTATACACTATTTTAAGTCCCTAAATAAGGTGTTTTTACTCATAAGGCTAACTTGAAATTTAAGCCACTTTCCAACTGCATAATATGATGCCATTCCTTGTTTGGGAATGGTTTCTATTGGTTATTAGTGACAATCTTTCATATCAATTGGATAGGTAAGGAAAAGTAACAATCATGTTACTTTGAATACACTATGTTTATTAATACAAACTTTTAGATGCTAATCTATGCCTATTTGCTATGAAATGAATAGTGATAATCATAATAGGCTATACTGTAATTTGACTTAAGACACCATGAGAAGAAACTGAAAAAGTGTTGGAAATGAAGTATAAGTTTAAACATGAAAGAGGTATAACTGAGTTAAAGGCTCTATGAATTTGTCACTTCTTCAGAGATATGATTTATTGGAAGACTGATTTATAGGCAGAGCACAACCCAATAGGTTTAATTCAGTGAGATTCTGTTTCTTATTGGATGGTGATGAGGAGATCGGCTAGCATATGCCCAACATTGGTCTATAGACTCATTTTGAGTTAATTCTTTCTTACTGAAGACGGTTTTATGAACTTGCCACTCCTAAAGAGATGTGATTCATTGGCAGACTTATCTGTAGGTAAAGCATAATTCCATTGGTTTACCTCAGCAAGTAACTGCTTTATATTGGATGGTGAAGAGGGGCTTGGCTAGTACATGCCTAATATTGGCTGAAAGACTCGATCTGAGTTAACTCCTCCTTAACAGAGAAAGGATGAAGAAGAGACTAAAAGACATGGCTTAATTGGTTACAAAGTCAAGTTTATGTCCTTAAAGATTGATTGGACAGTCTAGTAGGTGGCGAGTTACGCTTATTTGCATTTTTGATTTTAATGTGTCATCTGATTCTAATGCTGGGATTGCGATTGGAGGTTTGTGTTTTTAAAAACAGGATACTCAGGACTAGTAAATCAGGATCTGTAGAAGGCATATTGCTGAAAGCACTTGTTCTGGTTCTGAGGATATAAGTTGATTTTATCCATTAAAGTTTTAATTCTATTTCACTGTGGTGGAATGTTCCTTGTTTTCTCTGCATCTTCCTGACTATAGAGTCACCTATGACTAATGTGTTAGGTACATTATTTTGCCTTATGGATTGTGTTTGTGTGGCACACTGAGTCTGTGGGCTATGTGTCATTTGGGTTGTGTTGAGTGGTGGAGGTTGCTTGCGTTTCTGCTTTGGAGGTCTCTGTTGCTTGGGAAAATTATTATTTAGAGCCTCCCTGAATGTTTTTATGTTTCTATGTGTGGGTTTTGGTGGTGTAGGTTTAGTGGGACTATGTGATGAGTGTGGTGTGGTGCAAGTGTTTAACTTCTCCTCTTGACTGACAAGTTCAGTCTTGGTTTGAGAGAGCTTTGCCTCCAGTTTGGCTAGATAAATGCATCTCTCACAGGTTGTAGTGTTTGGTGGTAGGAGGAGCGGGTTGTCTGTGTACATAAGACAATTGCTACATTGCCCCAAGATGACCAGAGTCATCAGGTAGACAGGAGAGAACACTGGGAGCTGTCCCTTGGACATGCCTGGGTAATCACTGTTTTCCTCTAGACAAGTGAGGGAAGTAAGTACTAGAGTTGTTTTCCTCTAAACAACTGAGGAAGATAAGTACAAAAAGCTGTTATCCACTAAGTAATGAGGAAGGTTGAGTGTTGTAGTGATTTTTAGCTTATTTAGTGCTTACAACAGTTCTGAACCACTGCTGAGCATGAAGAAGCAGATTCAAGTGCTAAAATTAAGAATCTGGCTAGTTCTAAGGGAAAAACTGAAGAGCAGACTTTATGGCACCGGGAATAGTTTAACACTAGCTAAGTGGTGATGCACAAACCCGTGCAAACCCAGGTTTTTAACTCAGAAAGTTGAAAGAGATAGAAATCAGCCCAAAATAACCAATACGTTTAATTTCAGAGGTGGAAACCACTCCTCTTGCAACAGATAGGATGCCTTAATGCTTACCACTATCACTGATAAGCAGAAAGATCTCCCACTACCACAACAAGGTCTGGACCACTCAGAAACACAGACTAAAGTCCTGAAACCAGCAGATCTGGGATCCGGACTACTTTAGTATAGGAAAGGGTGGGAAACGAGCAGTACAGATCGTATTTTTAGGTGGGGCTTTTTTTATGAAATTAAGCAGCAAAAAGCAATTTAAACAGTACATATGCTCAGAAGAGGCTGTCACACTTGAGTGTGACACCTACAGTACTAAATGCAGTTTAAATTTTAAACTTTAAGCAGATAAATTAAATGCATACACAGTAAAATGATTTAACTGTAAAATGCAGCAGAAATAACAGAACCATAGTAAAAATGGCTTTTAAAGTGCGATAAGCAAAAACAGTTAAGAGAAAGCCAAAAAGGTACTTAGAATCAGCAAAACGTCTCTCCTTCTTGTTTCTGATGCTGCAGTAGTCTGCAGGATGCCAAAACAGGATCCACCAAGCTAAAACAAGCACAAACCCCCACAAACACGGGCTTTTAACTCAGAAAGTTGAAAGGGATAGAAATCAGCCCAAAACGGCCAATAAGGTTAATTTCAGAGCTGGAAACCTCTCCTCTTGCGTCAGATAGTCTGTGTTAATGCTTACCACTCTCACTGCTTCTTCTTCTTCTTTCAGCTTTTCTCTGTCATGGGTCGCCACAGTAGATCACCTTTCCGCTCATGATTGGTAGTGGAGATTTACAGTGTCGAGTTGCCAGCCCGGCGCCCAATGTTCCACAGAAGGCACACACATGCATGCACTCACACTAGGGCCAATTTAAAGTATTCAATCCACCTACAGCATGTCTTTGGGATGTGGGAGGAAATCAGAGCACCCGGAGGAAACCCACGTGACCTCAGGGAGGACATGCAGACTCCATACAGAAGGCACCCCAGCTGAGGATTGAACCGGAGAACCTCTTGCTGTGAGGCATATGCTTACCTTTCTCACTGATAAGCAGAAAGATCTGCCACTACCATAACAAGGTCTGGACTACTCAGAAACACAGACTAAATTACTCAAACCAGCAGATCTGGGATCCGGACTATTCTAGTATAGGAAAATATACTTAAACTTAAAAATCTTAATTATAAGGTCAGCCTGACAGCCCTCTCCATGTACTCAATTTCTTATTGACTCATCCATGGTTATCCTTTCTAATCTCATGAAAGATGAGACCTTCTTTGACTTTCATCAAACAAATGGCTGCACAAATAGATGTTTAAAGGGATTAAACATTCATCAGCAGATGATGAGGTCACATTAGTAAATTAGAGTCATATACCAACATGTCTTCCATCTATGTAACAAACTTCCACTGCATGTCAAGTTGAAAAGCACACTTTCTACCTTCAGGATAAACCTAGATAATTGAATGAGAAGCCATAAATTCTGCTCGGGTCTATCTTGTGTTGCTCTTCTTGATGCTTGACAAAGATTTTGAATGCAGTTTATTATCTAGGCTTGTAATAATCTAATAATTGTATAGTACTTATCTACAAATCTATAATCCTAAAATAAAGACAAATGTAGGTTATGAAATACAAAACTGGACACAGTAACAGACATTGAGCCTAAATGTGATATACTTATTATTAGGCAGTTTTGTTAAGGCTTATACAGTTGATTGTTACATGCCGAGTTGCCAGCCCTGACGCACAACCTTCAACGAAGGTACGCCCATTCACGTATGTCTCCACGCAGAAGACGCTCTAGCTGAGAATCGAACCGGACAGCATCTTACTGTGAGACGACAACGCTACCGCAGCACCACCACCACCACGGATAAGGCTTATACAGTAGAAGGTATAAATATTACATTATGACGCTTATTGAGAAACACTTAAAATATGAACCACAAACAGTAAATTAAAATAAAGAAGTAACCGTCATGTGGTTTCACCACCACCGCTTATAAGGCTTATACAGTAGAAGGTATAAATATTACATTATGACGCTTATTGAGAAACACTGAAAATATGAACCACAAACAGTAAATTAAAATAAAGAAGTAACAGTCATGTGGTTTCATGCAGTAGTAGATGTGAGGAATGTTTACATGAGAAAGTCAGTTGTAAATAATTAAAAAATGATAGTGCAGTAGCCACTTCAGTTTACTATAGTGCTCCTTGTACTGAAATACCTACAATTATGAACTGAAATGCATAAAATTAAGGAATAATAGGACAATGCAGAAAAAAACATGGAACAAGGACAGTGAAATAATTATATTAAATATGGAGCTACATGGGCAAATAACAACAATAATAATAATAATGATAAAATATTTTAGTGTATTTAAAAGTGCTACTATTAGAGGCAACCATGTGAACTACAGAAGACGATGTTGGATATGTGATGTGAGCTGAGGAAAAGACAGTAGTAGTAGTACTATAGATTTCATGAACTTTAGATATTCTAACATGTCTTGTCAAAACAATGAAGTTGAGTCCTGTTACAATATTTAAAAAATATACATTTTGAGAATTTAAACCAGGGAGTTTTTTTTCTGTAAATTTCTAAGGTGGTAAAAATACAGTCAAATATGTTTCCCACGATGTATAACTCTCCTTGCTCTGACATATGTAAATAAACTGAACACTGAGCACAATGCAAAATGCTTAGGTTAAATCAGCTTTATGAAAACACCCCTTTTGACTGACTTTTGAAAAAATATTACATGCAGTATGTAAACAATCTTAAATGACATAATATGGATTTCAAAACAAACAGCGTTTCTTAATGCCTACAATGGTTACCTCACTAGCAGATTTTACAGTTTGATGTGTTGTGATAGCAGTGGATTGTAAATACATTTTGAGAAACAGAAGAACTCTGTGTCATCCATCACAGTAGAAGGGAAATTGAATTACAAAAACAACTTTGTAATATAGGTCTAGACACCTGCACCTATTACAAGAATAATGCATCACTGCAGGTTGAGACTTCAGTCAAATTTCTTCTGCATTTGGATGCAACTTAAGATGTCCAAAACTGAATATATATATATATATATATATATATATATATATATATATATATATATATATATATATATGTGTGTGTGTGTGTGTGTGTGTGTGTGTGTGTGTAAAATCAACCACGTCTCTATAATACTTACATAGCCTTCACTTCTGTGTCACTGCCTTTCTTAATAAGTGTTCTATAGACGGAATTCGGTTTTACTTTCTCTCTCTCTCTCTTTGAACTCTTACATTAGCTATTCCCTTCTAAATTCCTTTTTCAGGTTTGCAAAACGTATTAAACATAATGAACATTTTTCTTATTTTTAGCTTGTTATGCTCTCTAAACAAATCCATGTGATACATAAAATATTTTAGTGTACTTGTAATTCATAATATTTAGACAATTAAACATATGTATCTATGCATGACATTTGATGATATGAAACATCAATGTTTTTCAAAGATGGATCTGTTTATGTGTAGCTGTGGTAAGCATTTGAGAGAGCATAGACTATAGTACCAAAACATCTCCATAATTTTGCATTTAAGTTAAGTTGTCATGACTTTTAGCTTGTACAAGGCTTGAATCTAATCTTATTAAAAAGATGTATACTGTTTTTAAAGATAATACATTTATCATTACCTTGACTATAGATGGATCATGTCATCATCAGTTATATAAAAATTGTACATATTTTGTAGGGAAGTAGATTTAGAGGACAACAATTCCTTATATGAATTAGATTCAATAACACCTATACCAAGTGCACCCTAAGTGTACATGGTCTGTATTCAAGAACATCCCTACCATATGTTTGTGCTTTCTAGTCACTCAGAAAGATTATACTAAGTGTACATGTAGTCTACACTTTGTGGTAAACTTTATGAACACCATTCAGTATTCAAAGCTAAAAAAAATCATTAGGAACACTAAAATTAAGAAAAAAAGGTGTGACTTATGCTTGTGTTGTCTGTCTACTCAGAACAGTCTACACTTACCCCGGGATTCATGAAGCTCGCCACAAGGACAGCATTAGCCTTGCACCAACCGTGCGGTGTAGAGATGGCGTAGCAGCACCACATGCATATTAATGAAGGCACGCTGCTGCAACGTCCACATGCATAGGAAACGTGCGCGAGTGCAGGGGGTGTGTCTAAGCACTGTACGGAGGCGTGAACATGCGGCTGCAGACACACAACCTAAAATGCTGACTAGTACAGGCTGTCTCTAATAATAATCACTCCTGTCAGTGTCCATGGATACTGAAATGTATGCAAAGCATACAAGACAGTTTTGCGAACACCAAAATAAAAAGTAAACACAAAGGCACGTAGCTGAATATTGAGTCCCCGTCCCTCGAACAAATGACATTTAAAACCCTGTGCCCATATTCCATTGGAGTGTTGATTGTTATACCAAGTGGAAGTGAAACACAGCGTGTTAGTGCGTGGCTGCCCTTTGCTAAGCCTAGCCCAATGGTTAGGGTTATCACCTGTCCCACTTTGTAAGGGACAGTCCCTCTCTGGGAAGTTGTATCCTTACCAAAACCATAAAAAATGTTAAATGTCCTGCGATTGTAGGACATAATTATGTCCCATATTTTATGTAACAGTTCCATACAATACTTATTTCTGTATGTAAAATACCTAAATGTTACAAGAAACAGAATAAGCAACTAAACTGCTGCAACAATAAGCTTTAATTTAGGTATAAAATGAAAGTACTATCTTTTGTACTGACCGTGGGTATGTGTTGGCCTGTAAAATCTGATGTGTGTCCCGAAAATGTCCCAGTTTGGTCATTTGAAAAGGTGGCAACCCTACCAATGGTCAGAGCATTCACACAATATCTACCCATTAGCGGTCCAAGTCGTCCTTCTCTGGACAGCCCAAAGATGAATGGGTATTACCCGGGTCTACCTACCATGTCATGAAAGATAAGTATTTGTGTGTACCTATGTGCATGAAGTACAGTATGTGGAAGATCAGAAATGCAAGGGTCATCATCTCAACCATATTGGTATCAGAGATATGTAGTGTACGCAATGTGTTCTGTTGACTGTGCCATGGGCCATCAACCAGAGAAGGGATGGATGGTGTGTGTGGAATATGGGGGTGGGGGGTGACGGGTAATGCAATAATTCACCAAGGGGAGACTGGGTCGGATGCACAAAAGATGAAATGGAGGTGTACGAGGGAGCAGTGGGTGAATCAGAAAGAAAACCAAAGAACAAACATTCACATCCGCAATACAACCTGACAGGCCATATTGTAGAACACAATCCCACAAGCAAATGAACATTAAAATGTGCGATGCACATGTGCAGAAACGTTACCGGCTCACACCCACATAATGGTCTGGCCTGAACTGAGCCATCCAACTCCAACACACCTGGATACATAATAGAATACCCATCATCCCTTCCACAGCACACCCCCCCCTTCCTGAATGTCCACCAAAACCACCCATACTCAGGCTGCTAGCTTGGCGCAGCCATATCTGCACATAGTGACCCCTACTCATATCTAGTAGGCAGTCTCACCCTAGGCAGTCTCAGGATTGCAAACTATTTATCCCTTGCATGTATAACCCTACCTCATTTTTGTAAAGCCAAAAGAATCGAGGTCATTGGTCCCAAAATTTTTGGATATCCCTCATGGGATAAGTATCTGTTCTAAATATTAGACTTGGTGTCACAACACGATGTCCAGTCCAGTAGACAGCTGGACACAAGTTGTATGAGCAGAAGTTGTCCACAACCTTGATCAGCCTCCAGCCGGTCCTGCAAAACCTACGACTTGGGATTAAACACCTGACCGTGATGCACGCCTCCTCACATGCATTATTGGGAATATATACCTTTCACATTTGCATAGTTACACATCACACATACACGCATATAAGTCGTTGTCAAGTATGTGTCCAATTCATAAATATGTATACTTGCAAATGTATAAATATGTGTCTCAGAAACATATAATTAGTAACATATACTATACATATGTACACCACCCGACTGTCACATTTATTGCCAGTATTGTGGAATGGTTGTAGTAAAGTCATATATCCTAATTACAATCCATAGAGAATGTATCACAGATGGTTTAGTGGTAAAACCAGTAACTATGGTGTTCCTCTTCCCGGGTCCTAGCCATGCAAGGGCTAATTTTATATGATGGCCACAATAGTGGCAGTTGGATATAGTTTGAATAAGGCGCTTTGAAGCAGACGTAAGTAGGGTTACCACCTGTCCCACTTTGCGAGGGACAGTCCCTTTTTGGGCAGTTGTGTCCTGATCAAAAATATTAAAATGGCAAATGTCCTGAGATTGTAGGAAATAATTATGTCCCATATTTCATGTAATAGTTGCATAAAATAGTTATTTCTGTATGTAAAATACCTAAATGTTACAAGAAACAGAATAAGCAACTAAACTGCTACAAGAATAAGCTTCCATTTAGGCAAAAAAGTAAAGTTTTATCCTTTGTACTGACCGTGGGTATGTGTCAGCCTTTAAAATCTGATGTGTGTGTCACGAAAATGTCCCACTTTGGCCATTTGAAAAGGTGGCAACCCTAGACGTAAGCGAGTATGCTAGCGTGTATGTGCGACGGAAAGTGATGGTCACTCAACAGTATGGGAAATGTAAATAAGCATGTAGGTGTATATGCATGTGTAGGTACAGACTGATATATATATATATATAAAGAATGAACATGGTCACAATATAGCAGTCCTAACGAATGTGAAGGGAAACAGCAGCAGAACCCCCCGTAAAATTTAGTGCTGTCAAATCAGGTTGGCCAGAGGTGAGCACACCTCTGCATCCACAACCACAGGTAGGATGCTAAAAGTGGAACAAACTATGTCCCCATGCTAAGTCTGACTTTCAAACAGGTACAGGGCAGTCCCAGTCAACAGTCGGATGAGCTGAAAATCGGAAGACTAATTGAACACCCTGACCAAGATTTGAACGTATGTCCCAGGACTATAAGCTTGGGACGTCTGAATATACTTGGAGGGAGCCAACATACAGGACGTGTCTAAAGCAGTAGGGAAAGGCGCATGTGTAGTAGTGCAGTTTTCCCAACAGGAAAATGGATGCCTGCTGTGTTAGTGAAGTGTTGAGGCATGTGTTCGGGTAACTATGAACCATGGGTATACATATAAATGAAGCAAAACACCAATAGGGTAGTGGTTAGAGCATCCGACTATCGAGCAGACATTGCCAGTTCGACTGCAGCACACACCATTTATGACGCGTAATCCGTATACGAGCATATCTTGCTAATTTTATGCTGTATAATGATATAATACCATTGAAATGTGAACTGGGGTGATGTATCACAGTAAGAATATAGAAAGTTTTTGCGTGATGTGAATCGGCGGATAAACGTAAAACCGCAGCTGAAAAGTGTTGTACTCACCCTTTGTCCAACGGCCCTTGTTCTGCCCAGCAACACAATAAACCACGTTGGCCAGGCCCAATGCCAGGACCCTACACATCACAATCAATGTGATTTACCACTAAGCCATGGCAGTTATACTTAACTTCGATGTTATCACAAACATAGCAGACAGCCCAGTCAGTCAACCAACAGTATGATCAAAGTAATTAAATTATATAGATGTGTATGCATGCGTACGTACACACACACACACACACACACACACACATATATATATATATATATATATATATATATATATATATATATATATATATAGGGTAACCACCTGTCCCACTTTGCGAGGGACAGTCCCTCTTTGGGCAGTTGTGTCCTGTACAATTAATGTCAAATGGCAGATGTCCTGAGATTTAATGACAAAAATATTTCCCATATTTATGTAATAGTTGCATAAAACAGTTATTCTGTATCTGAAACACCTAAATGTTATAAGAAACAGAATAAGCAACTAAAATGCTACAAGAATAAGCTGTCATTTATGCATAAAAGTGAGATTCTGTTCTTTGTACTGGCTGTGGGTATGTGTCGGCCTGCAAAATCTTGACATTTGTACCAAAAATGTCCCACTTTGGCCATTCAAAAGGGTGGCAAACCTACACACACACACACACATATATATATATATATATATATATATATATATATATATATATATATACATATATATATATATATATATATATATATATATGTATATATATTTATCTACAGAATGAACATGGGAAGAAGAAAGCATTCATAATGAATGTGAAGGAAAATAGCAGCGGAACACTCGTATTATCTAGTGCTGACATATCAAGCTGGCCAGAGCTGGCCAAAATCCCTGCGTCGCTAACCACAGGTAGGATGTTAACAGTGGGAGTAACCTTGTCCACATGCTAAATCTGACTTTCAAATGCCTACAGGACAGTCCTAGTCCGCAGTTGGACAAGCCAAAACCCGGATAACCACATGAACACCCTGACAATCAAACACACGTATGTGCCAGGACTATAGGCTTTGGAGGTCTGAATATACTCTGAGTGAGTCAACATGGGGCATGGGTCCAGAGCAGTAGGGAATGGCGCATGTGTAGTAGTGCGGTTTTCCCAACAGGAAAATGGATGCCTGCTGTGTAAGTGAAGTGTTGAGGCATGTGTTCGGGTAACTATGAACCATGGGTATACATATAAATGAAGCAGAACATCAATAGTATAGTGGTTACAGCATCTGCCTAACGAACAGGCATTCACTGTTCAAGTTCGAATATAGCACATATCATTTTAGTTGTGGAATGAATGTCATTCTGCTGTAAAGCCGACATTAAAACATGTAAAAGTGAACGTGTGTATCGCATGGGACTATTAACCAGATCCCTTCTATCAAAGTGGTACTATCATAATGAATAAGGCACAAGTAAGCACAAAGAAGCGGCAGTAAACATATGTAACACACAGTAAGCATATGCGAGTGCGCCTGCGCAGGTGTAAGCAGCGCCCAGCATAGGAAATGTATATATGTATGTACAGATGTAATATATATACATATATATAAATATATATATATCTATATATATATAAATATATATATATATATATATATATATATATATATATATATATATATATATATATATATGTATATATATACATACACATATATATGTGTGTATAGATATATATATATATATATATATATATATATATATG